>NC_056729.1:78681516-78846516 GCF_019279795.1 Protopterus annectens | reverse complement strand
TTTAACATCTGAGAAATAAATGCCAAACAAGAGGGGTCCCAGGACAGATCCCTGTGGGACACCACTTGTGACTGGCTTTGAGTCTGACATTGCTCCAGCAATTTTAACTTTATGGGTTCTGTCCTTTAGCCAGTTTGCAACCCATCTAGTGACATAAGGGTTTACATTTAAGCTGTTGAGCTTATCTATGATGCCTGAGTGGGGTATTGTGTCAAAGGCCTTAGCCAAGTCCAGGTAGGCTGTATGGACTGCTTTGCCCTCATCAATGGCTCTAGTGACTGTTTCGAAAAAGTCAACCAGGTTCAAAAGGCAGGATCTGCCCTTTACAAAGTCGAACTGGGTGGGGTCAAGTGTCTGTAGGTCCCCAATTTCTCTGTTTATGAGTTCCATAATGATTCTTTCCATAGCTTTGCAGACCAGGCTGGTTAAGCTTATGGGCGGTAGTTCCCAGGGTCTGTAGAGGTACCCCTTTGTGGAGTGGGACCACTGTTGCTGTACGCCAGTGTTCAGGTACATATCCTGTAGTAAGGCTAAGGTTAAATAGCATTTTTATGTGCGGGTTTAGCTCCTCTTGGAGTTCACGTAGCACGCAACCCGGGATACCGTCAGGTCCCATTGATGCTGTGTGTTTAGCTTTGCTGAGGGTGGCTCTCACCTGGACATCTGAGATGACAGGGAGATTACATTCAGCTGGGATAAGTATTTCTTCTTTTGGGGGTGAGGGAGGGGAGAAATTTGCACTGAACCTGTCAGCCAGAATGTTGGCAATATCTGTGGGTTCAGTGTATTTTTGTTGTTGTGAACTAACTCTGAGCATATCTGAGGGTTTCCGCCCAGGTTTCTAACATAGCTGAAGAAGGCTTTGTGGTTATCTTTAGTGTCCTTAGCGATTTTTCTCTCAAAGTTGGCCTTGGATGTTTTTATGAGAGAACGTAGTTTTCTGCTAGTGTTGATCAGAGATGTCTTCCCTTTATGGGATTTTGCTCTGTCGTGCAGTAGCTTCCTTCTTTTGTTATACAATTTGTTAATGGCTGAGGTCCACCAGACAGGATGCTTGCCTTTGGTGGAGAGGGACTTGGATTTATTTGGGATTTCATGATCCATGCATTCTTGGAGATGTCCATAGAAAGCATTTGTGAAGGATTCAGCATTGTGGGATGTGGTATCCACTGGCCCAGTGGGCTTAAAGGATACTATCTCAGTCTTAAGAAGAGTGATGTCTGCTTTTGAGAAGTTTTTCACTGTGGTCTTTTGTGCTGGGGGTGGAGGTGGGATATGTATATCCAGGGTAATTAGTTTGTGGTCAGATCTCACTAGTGAGGGGTATACCTCCGGTGTGGAGCATTTTGTCCCCATGTTTGTGATGATCAGGTCTAGCATATTATCTCCCCTAGTGGGAGAGGTGACTAGTTGTTCCAGTGCATTTGTATTTATGAATTCCAGGAACCTTTGGGCTAGGGTGTTAGGGCTAGAATAATGTACCCAATCTATGTTAGGGTAGTTAAAGTCTTCCAGTATGATGGTATTTTGTGATACATTCATATCCTCCAATGTCTTCAGGAAGGCTGAGTGGGGTTCCTGAGATTGGGAGGGTGGTCTGTAACATGCTGCCAGTTGTATAGCAGTTTTGCCTATGGTTAGTTGCACCTGTATGGTCTCCGATGCTTCATGTGTTGCTACTAACCTGGAGGTGTGGGTGTTCTTGATGAATATGGACACTCCCCCTCCCTTTGTGGTTCGGCCTGGGTTTTGGGGCCGAAAACCATGATACGAGGTATAGCCTGGTAGTGCTGGGGTGCTCTCAGGAGCCTTGAACCAGGTTTCAGTTACTGCACAGACGTCGATGTTCTCCATACTGAGGAGTGCATCGAGTGCCTGCATCTTGAGATTTAGACTTCTGGCATTGAGCAGCATTACCCTTAGTTTTTTTTCCATTTTTGCTTTCTAAGGAGGTGGGTTTGTCTTTTGAGCCTTGCCTAAAAAAAGGCACTATGGGGGTGGCAAGAGCCTTAGCCAATATCCGGAAGCCCAGTGGTGACAGGTGCAAGCCATCCCTTGCGAAGCAGCGTGGCTTGTCCAACATGTCATCCCAGGCAGACAGACATTGGATCCCCTTAGAATGACTGAGTGAGATTGAGTGAGATTCATAAAATGACATAGACACACACAAACCCCACATACAATCACCAAATTCTTTGTACACTCTTCTGAATCTGAAATCTCGAGTGTTTTTGTGTAAGCTACATTTTTTTTAAATATTGCTTCACTGGGTGCTGCTGTAAAATAAAAGATTTACCATTGGTAAAATCTCCAACTTAAGGTCACAATAAACAGTTTAAGACACTGACCTGGGACACAACAGACATCTCAGTGTAAGAAAACTACAGTTGTGTAGACTTACCATAAATGTAGATGTTCGAGTGTATTCACTGTTGCAGTCCTAACAAATGGGTTATCCAGCTCCCGGTAGCCCTCAGTCAGCCAGAATACCAAAGGTAAGTAAAATGACATTGGTTGCCGTTGGTTGTAAAGGACATCAGGGTGTCCGATACAAAAGGAGGCAGCCAATGTCACTTCCTCAGTCTTTCTTGCCATAACAGTCAGGAGCCCCCAGAAAATAAGGCTTAAACCAAAAACCAATTTGACAAATAACAAATTAAGCCTGTACCTCAGGAAAAGAGAATAGGAGAAGACCACAAAAAGGGGGAAGGAGGGAGGGAAACCAGGACTGCAACAGTGAATACACTCGAACGTCTACATTTATGGTAAGTATACACAACTGTACTATATTCGTGTTTCTCTCTTGCAGTCCTAATAAATGGGTTGATTACCAAAGCCCAGAGAAAAAAGGGGGGAGGAACCAACAGCATCAAGGGTTGGAGATAATGCCCTGCAACACTGGAAAACAGAGGCAAATTATAATGCTTTGTGAAAGTGTGAATAGAAGATCTTGTGGCAGGTTCCAAAATGTCTTTAGTAGGGACACCCCTTAGAAAGGTTGCAGAAGTGGAAGCCACTCTAGTAGAGTGGGTATTAACCCCTTGATGCAGAGCTTTGCCATGAAAGGAATAACAAATGGTAATGCAATCCACTTAGAAATAGCCTTGTCCTGGGCTCCAGGGGCAAAACTGACCAATAACTGTGCTGTTTTCTGAAGGTCCTTAGTCTTGTCCAGGTAAAACCTGAGCTGTCTGTGCACATCAAGAGAATGTAGGATCCTTTCACCTCTATTGCGAGGATTAGGAAAGAAGGTAGGAAGGTGTATAGACTGATTAAGAGTCAGGCTGGAAACCACCTTCGGCATAAAGGAGGGATTAGTCCTCAGAGAGAATCTATCTGCATGGAAAATAAGAAAAGGCTCCACGGCCATCAAAGCTTGCAGCTCCAAAACCCTCCTCGCTGAAGCTATAGCCAAGAGGAAGGCGGTCTTCCAAGAGAGAAACTTTAAATCTGTAGAGGCAGCTTGCTCAAAAGGAGGAAGAGTGAGTTTCTCCAGAACAAAATTAAGATTCCAGGCTGGAGTAGGTGGTCTTCTGGGAGGTTTTAAATTGCAAGCACCTCTGAGAAACATTTTCATCAGGGGATGAGAGAAAATGGGCTGTTCAAGAGAAAAATGAGCAGAGATGGCTGAAGCATGGATCTTGATAGAGGAAAAGGAAAGACCACCATGAAGCAAATCAACCAGGTATTCCAGGATCAGAGGAAGGGTAGGTTGAGAAGCAGACTCCCCTCTAACCTGTATCCAGTGAACGAACCTTTCCCATTTGCCAGCATAGGATTTCCTAGTGCTAGGCCTCCTGGCCTCCCTCAGCACATCAACCACCCATTGGGAGAGGGAGGAAGAAAGGGAAGGAGTAATACAATAAGCCATGTTGCCAAATGGAGAGACTGAAGATGAGGATGTAGAATGTTTCCCCTTTCCTGAACCAAAAGATCTGGCTTCAGAAGAAGATGCCAAGGAGGAAGATGGGACAGACTGTGAAGCAGCAGATACCAATGCTGTCTGGGCCAGTCTGGAGCTATGAGAATAGTCCTTGGACATTCATCCCTGATCTTCACTAATACTCTGGGAAGAAGAGGAACAGGAGGGAAGGTATACACTGATAGCAACATCCAAGGGAAGGACAGAGCATCCACTTTCCAGGCTCTGCTGTGCTGCTGTCTGGTACAAAAGAGAGGTAGCAGATGGTTGTCTGAGGAGGAGAAAGATCCACCTGAGGAGTGCCCCAACGTTGAATGATGCTGTAAAAGACTGCTCTGTTCAGCTGCCACTCGTGAGGATCCAGGGTTTGCCTGCTCAACTGGTCTGCCAAAATATTGAGCCTTCCTGGAAGAAATTGAGCTAAGAGATGCAGGTCCAGGGATGCTGCCATGGACCAAAGAGACGGACAAAGATTCATGCTTTGCCTGCACAGGGGGTAAGAGCGAGTCCCTCTCTGCTTGTTATGTACCACATGACCATGGTGTTGTCTGTCCTGACAAGCAGGGTCCCTGGAGAAAGAAGATGCTTTAAAGCTAGTAAGGCCTGCTGAACTGCTATCAACTCTTTTAGATTTATGTTCAGGTGCATCTGCTGGGAGTTCCAACGTCCCTGTATGCATCTGCTATCCAGGTGTGCTCCCCAGGTGCAGTCCAATGCATCTGTAGTCAGAACTTGAGTGGCAAGAGGTGTCCGAAAAGGCATGTCTTTGTTTTGTAGACAAGCTGTTGCCCACCACAGAAACTCTGTCTGCAGAGATGGAAGCAGAGGAATCATCATATCCAGGTCCTGTGTGTGTTGACACCAAATGTTCTTGAGGTACCATTGCAATTTCCTCATATGCAGTCTTGCATATGCAATCATGAGAATCCAAGATGCCATGAATCCCAGAGCTTGCAAATATTTCCTTGCAGGGAGCTGGGACAGACTTGCCAAGTCCTTGAAGTCAACTGAAAGAGTTGTCTGCTTCTCCTGGATGAGATGTATCATCTGGGCAGCTGTGTACAGACGCGCTCCCAGGAATGTTATCTCCTTGGATGGTACCATTTTCAATTTTTCCACGTTGAGAGTGTAACCCAGGGAAGAGAGAAGAGTCTTTACGAATTCCAGATCCTTTAATAGCTGTTTCTGAGAACTTGCTTGAATTAGACAGTCATCCAAGTATGGGTAAATCTGAATTTTCTTCTGCTGCATAAAGCATTGACTGGAGACAGGCACTTTGTGAAGACTCTGGGAGCAGTAGATAAGCCAAAGGGCAGTGCAGATAATTGGTAATGTTACTCGCCCACTCTGAAATGAATACTGCCTGCAACATTCCCTGAAAGGAATGTGCAAATAAGCCTCTTTGATATCCAAGGTTACCAGCCAGGAATCCTTTTCTAGCAGTGGTAGTAACTGATGCAGAGTGAGCATTTTGAACTTTGGAATTACTAGAAAAGAGTTCAGAATGGAAAGATCCAGGATTGGATGCCAGGTGCCTTCTTTTTCTGGAACTAAGAAAAGCCTGGAATAAAAGCCCTGGCCTACCTGCTGATCAGGAACTGATTTTATTGCTCCCAGATGAGACAGACACAAAATTTGTTTTTCTACTTCTGCCCTTTGGTTTGGAGGAACATCTGGGAATCCCTTGGGAGCTGGAAAGGTGCAGAAAGAAAACATGTGCCCTAGGGACACCATTCTGAGCACCCATTTGTCATCTGTGATAGTGGCCCAGACCTCTGCAAAAAGGGCCAGCCTTCCCCCTAAAGGACTCTCCCAGCAAGCAAGAACAGGCAGAAGTTGTAAAAAGTCATTGAAAGTGTTTTGATTGAGATGCAGACTTGGAGTTTCCCCCTTTAGAAGTGGAAGCCTGCCAGTGCCTAGACCATTGAGGGGTAGCCCCCTGCCCCCTAGGAGATTTGTAACCTCTAGTCCTGGAATGGTTCTGTCAGCTGGTATCAGGAAAGGTCCAACTCTTGGAAGGGTAATTCCTGCTAAAGCGAGGGGGTTGAACTGCAGAAAATCCTTAACAGTTTGCATGGACTTGGCCTTATCCTCCATCTTCTTTAGTACCTCCTTTGCTTTTCTGCCAAAAAGACTGTCTTTATGCAAAGGTACATCCAAAAGCTTAGCCTTGACAGGTTCTGGAAGAGGCTGTTCTCTGAGCCAAGCGTGCCTTCTAATAACAGATCCAGTAGCCGTAGCCCTGCTGGAGGCCTCAAGGATGTCAAAACCACAATGCAAAGAATGCTCATTGACCAGACTGGCGGAATTCAGTAAATCCTGCATGTCGTTACTCTCTGCCAAAAGAGGTACACTTGCTATCCTAGACTTAATAGCCTTCAAGGTGTGCTGCTGGTACTTCAGCATATAAAATAGACAACTGGTAGCCCTAATAGCTAGGGTGGCAGAAGTATAAACCTTCTTGCCCCACCTATCTAGGTTCCGAGACTTCCTGTCAGAGGGAACAGGATTCCTGGTAACAGTGGCCTTAACTCCTTTAGGGCCCTGAGAAATAACTTCTGGATCCGCCAACGGATTCCTGAAAAGAAACAGATGAGAATCAGGGACTCTGTAGTACCTGTCAGGTTTCCTGGGAGCAGGAGGAACCGAATTTGGAGGCAAGGAATTTTCCAGAAAAACATCATCAACAACTTCAAACACAGGGGGAATATATTTTATTTTATTTATTTATTTTATTTATTTTACATTTGTTGACCGGGATGGTCCGACTGGATACATGCCCATTTTCAGCGGAGGCCCGGGGAGAAAAGCTCCATATTGCAAAAAATACATATAAGTTTAGACATTACATAGATGGAAGAAAAAAATATGCTCGTTAACGTATTACTTACATTCATGTAAAACTGATGATAGCAGAATAACAGTTAAAATACAATTCTAAAGAGAAAAAAACTAGTGAAAACTAGTGCAGTTCAAGGGACTTTAAAGTACTATTTCGAGATTCCAGTTCATTGTTTATCTAGAGTTCTGAGGGATGATAAAGAAACTACGTACTTTATTACAGTAGAGTAGGATTAATAGTCAGTTGGAGTAAGAAATTGAGAAGATATCCAATTAGTTCAAGTAGTGTAGGATGTGTTATAGTTGACAGGAACCTAGCCTGGGTTTACGCAGGGGCATATCCAATGTTCCTTAAAGAATTGGGTAAGATTTTTCTTGAATTGAGAAAGTGAATTGGAGAGTCTTAGGTTGTTAGGTAGGGAGTTCCAAACCTTGCCTATAGAATTAGCATAGAGAGCATCCCCTCCCATATTGTTGGATTTGATGGTTTGGACCAGTAATCTGTTAGAGGAGCGAAGACTACTTAGGTTGAAGTAGGGGGTCAGTAGATTGTTTAGTGAGGGAGTTTTTTCAGGTTCCTTGATGATTTTATATGCTTCAGAGAGTTGGTTAAGTTTGAGAATATTTGGTAGTTCTAACCAGTCAAGTTTCTTTAGGTTAAGGCAGTGATAAGTTCTATAATGGGCACCTGTAATGAATCTAGCAATGTGATTGTAAGTCACGGAAAGTTTATTGATGTCCCCTATGTTGAGGAAAGAGAAAACAGGGGAAGCATATAGTAGTGTGGAGAGAAGATGGGTACGTGCTATGGTTAGTTTGGCAATGGGGGTGAGGAAGTTCTTAATTCTATACAGTGATCCGAGTTTCTTATTTACAGTCTTTATGGTTTGACTGATGTGTAAGTTAAATTTAAGTTTATTGTCAATAATGACCCCTAGTAGTTTAGTGTTAGTGTCAGGGTTAATTATGGTGCCATTATTAGATTGAACGAAGAAGGTGCTATTATTAGCTAGTGGGGGGTATTGCACTGGAGAAGGAGCTGAGGCGGGAAAGAATAGTAATAGCTTAGTTTTTTTAGGATTTAGGATGAGATTCCTCTCTGATAGTCATTTTTCAATTGTACTAAAGCATTGTTGGGTCATTACTTGTAAGTCAGGGAGAGCTACATTAGAGCAGATGAGGGTGGAGTCGTCTGCATATTGGATGCATGTGGCCTGAGGGATAACTGAGTGGAGTTCATTTATAAACATGGAGAAGAGAAGGGGACCTAGAATGGAGCCTTGTGGAACTCCTATGGTATTAGGTAAGGGTTGAGAGAGCTTATTTTGCCATTGGACTGCCTGTTGCCTTCCAGAGAGATAGGCATGGAACCAATTGAGAGCTGAATTATCAAAGTGGAAGGTTTTTAGCGTCTGTAGCAGTAGTTGGTGATTGACCATATCAAAGGCTTTTGACAGGTCAAGAAATAGGGCAGAGGATATTTTTTTGTTGTTGCGATTTTTATTAATTGAGTCAGTAAAGGATAGGAGGGCAGTGGTCATACTATGGTAGGGTCTAAAGCCGTGTTGAGATTTGGTCAAAAGATTGTTTAGAGATAGGTGTTTAAGAAATTGTTTATGAACACATCTTTCCATGATCTTAGCTATTGGGGATAGAATTGCTATGGGTCTGTAGTTAGATGGCTCGGTAGAAGGACCACCTTTATGTAGTGGTATTACGTAGGATATTTTCCAGATATTGGGTATTGTGGCCTCAGTAAAGGTTCTGTTTATCAGGATGGAGATGGGGTAGGCTATAGCATCAGCTGCTATTTGCAGGTATTCGGCTGGGAGCCGATCTGCCGAGAGGGTGGTAGGTTTAAGTTTTTTCAGTAAGATTTTGATGTAAGAGGTAGGGATAGGCTGTAATTTGAAGGAGGTGAAGGTGGCTTCAATAACATTAGTTTGGGGTGGGGAAGGGGGAGGAAGTTGGTTGGCTAGAGATTGAATAGTTTCAGTAAAGAAGGAGTTGAAGGTGTTAGCTATGACTTCAGGTTTTTTATCAATAAGAGTCTCAGGGGTAGGAGTGGCTGATTTCCCAGGATGGAGGAGATTATTTAAGCCTGCCCAGAACTTCTTGGGGCTGTTCTGGTGTTTGTCTTGAAGGTGACAGAAATAGTTCTTTTTATCCATTGTGCTAGCTTTTTTGGTTACATTTCTAAGTTCCTGGAATTTAATACGGTCTAGGGGTGCCTTGGTGGCTCGCCATTTGTCCCATGCTTTATCTCTAATTTTAATTTTGGTTTTTGTTTCTTTGGATAGCCAGGGAGCTATCTTCACCTTAGTCCTAGTGAGTCGGTTAGGAGCATGGTTGTCAAGAATCTTTAGGAATGTGTCATTAAAGAATGACACACTCTCCTCTAGGGGTAAAGTTTTTAGCTTTGTCCAGTTGCAGGACTTGAGTTCTGCTACAAATTGTGATGGAACAAATTTCTTCTTATTTCTAATAAGTCTATGTAAGGGAAGATTTGTCCTAGAAACTTTGTGTTTAATTAAGAAAGTGACAAGATGGTCACTCAGGTCATTAGGAAGGGTCCCGGTGGTATACTTATGGGCGTGGTTATTGGTAAGGATCCAATCTAGTATACTGTCTTTTTGGTAAGCGTTACCTATTCTTGTTGTAGAGATTATATTTTGGGAGAATCCATACAGGTTAATGGGTGTGGGATTGGTCTGTGCTGAACATAGTGTCCAGTCAATGTTAACATCGCCTAGTACAATAAATACAATCCCTAGTACAATGGAATAGCAAGAGACTTATGCTGAGGTAAATCCAGATGCTCCCTAATCCATTTCTTGGATTGGAGATAATCCTGACTTTCCCATTTAAAATGTTCTCTGAGGGTATTTAAAGTATCACTAAAAGAAAAATCCTCTGAAGGAGAGGCCAAAGGGATGGACTCCTCTGCATCTGAATCCTCAAAAGGAGAAAACGCCTGAGAAAATTCCTCTTCATCAGCAGAAATGCTGGAAGAATCAGAATCTGAGCAGGACAAAACCTCAGGAGAAACATCCCTACTCCTTTTAGAAGGAGGAGGCTGAGAACCCCTAATAAGAGTCAACAAATCATTAGCCATTTTAACTATTTGGGATTGAGAGGAACGAGAAGAAGCTGGAACCTGCCTTTTCTTACGAATGGAAGATTTACCTGCAAGCCTGAAGGACTCGGGGCACCTGGCAACCGCCAAAGTTGCAGCAGAGATTGAAGGAAGAAGTGTGATGTCAAAATGCAAAATGGAGGCCTCGGACACTGGAGTCAGCTTAGCGGATCCGGCTCCAGCAGAAGAGACGACTGACGACAGGTCAGAAGGCAAAATGGAGGCCGAAGGCCTAAGGGACTCGGACTCAATCAAGGCCTGCGGTTATACATCTGCGGACTGCAGAGGCGTCTCACTGGCTACCGCCTGATTGATGACCAACTTAACCTCATCCGAGGACTTAGCTTTCTGAAGCCTGTCGCGGTCCTTATCCTTACTTTTCTTCAGAACATCCGAAGCCTGAAGACCGGCAGACACATACCAACGAACTTAGGCCAAACTCCAAAATGCCTAGCCAAAATCTTAGCCCGATGAAGGGTAGTACGCGGATTAAAGGAGGCACAGAGATCACACTTGGGAACGTCGTGGTCAAGGCCTAAACAAATAATGCAATAGGAATGAAAATATTTATGGGGAATCTGCTTTCCACAGGTAAGGCAATTATTAACTTTTTCTGACATTCGTTAAGGCAAGAATAGAGGTACTTAGCTGTAGTAGACTTCAACTCTTGTAGTCAGAAACCAAAGGTAAACTGCCGACCGGCACTCGTGCATGAAAAGCTTCTGCTTTGGGCTCTGTGGCAAGGAAGACTGAGGAAGTGACATTGGCTGCCTCCTTTTGTATCAGACACCATGACGTCCTTTACAACCGACGGCAACCAACAGCATTTTTACTTACCTTTGGTATTCTGGCCGACTGAGGGCTACTGGGAGCCAGATAACCCATTTGTTAGGACTGCAACAGTTAAACACGATGAACAGCATATCTGTGCATGTAAAAAGAGAGGGAGTCTTACTGTAGTATGAGCAGAACACTACAGCAAGTGTCCTGATTAAACTAACTTGATGAGCTTTGACTGTGATGTTTGCATAACAACGTCCTCTGGTACCAGTTAGTAGGGAAATAATAATGCATTCCAGCTTTAGTTTATACCATTAGGCTCTTTTCATTATAGGCTTGTTAGAATGAAGTGGCACCTCTCAGTCTTTTACTTCAGTGGTACTCACAGATAATCTTAGCAGGAGTTGTAGCAGTGCATTTCTGCCCCTTATTTTAAACTGTCATCTGGTGGCTTATCAGTTGCTACAATATTCTCGGCAAGTTGCATGTCCCTCAAGTTTTCCACATATTAGAACACTTTAATTCATATATAACACAGAGACTTGACTACAGTTCTTCAGTTCATAATGTAGGCATACCCACAGACAGTAGCTGCTTATTGTTGCTAGTAACCTATTAAGTGGATTTTGGTCAGTCTTTAACAATGTCATTAAAGTCCATAGTGTGAAATTTTCTTCCTCGCACCTCTCTCAAAGCAGCTATGCTGCTTCTGACAGTTTTGTTACAAAAAAATTAAATGATGTAATCCATACTTGCTTCATCATGTGGTTAAACCCATTACATATATTTAACAGACTCCTACAACTGCTTAATTACCCTGTAACATCTACATTTTAAAACAACTTTTTTCAGCTAATGTCTTTGATCTTTCTAATTCTTATGTGCTTAAAAAAACAGGGTTAGCTATGTAATTACTGGATGGCAGTCCGTCACCAAAGTTGCCCCTTCAGTATACATTTCCAGATCTTTACCCTTTTTTCTGTTCCTCTTTCTTCTTGTACCTGTCACAAAAGGAGTGCATTATTTATTTATGTACTAATTAGGAATTGTGCAAGTTTACTTATGTAGGAAGATGGAAAAACAGCAATTTAAATATAGAGGTTATCATCATCATTATCATCTTCTTGTGGCCTTTCAACCTAATTAAATTACCTAAGTGCAAGAAAAACTCTGCGACACTGACCTGAGGCACAGACATCTTGCTGTAAGAATCTAATCACCCATCTTACAATGCTCTTAACTTCTTAACCCTTTAACTCAACTCAATCGTTGTCTGCACACCTCTAGTTCACAGAACATTTCCCCCAATACCTTGTCCACTCTCCCACATCCAGCTAGCCCTTCTGGTATTCTGACACCCCCTCAACTTTAAGTTAATGTAAAAACAAAAACAAGTCAATTTCTCCCTTTCTCTACTTTAAACTGTTGCATGCCGCTTCCTACAAGTGAGACAAATGGTCTACTACATGTTTTACAGGGATCAGATACTAAACCACATGAGAAGCACTTCCGCAAATGCCAGCATTCACAAAGTGAATGACAATAATTAAGGATGCCATCCCCTGATACCTTACTCCCCCTGCATCCACGCTAGCTATGCCTCTGCCCACATCAGAGAGTACAAAAAGAAAATATTATGAAAGGAGCATGTGCTCTGGCATTTCTGGCAGCCTGGTAAAAAAATTGCCAGTCGTCGGGTGACCTGTACATGTTGTGATGTGTAGAAGCAATAAAGGAATATAAACATGGAAGCAATACAGGAACATAAACAGAGAAAGTTCAAGTATTACATTATGCTTTCTTTTTTGATGGGTGAGGTGTTGGCTTGTTATAATCTAGACAAAGTTATCAAAATACAGGAAATGTCTCGGAGATAAATATTGTTGCATGTTGAGCAGGAGGAGAGACAGGCTGACAAGTTGAGGAAGGTACAGTTGTGCTTAACATAGCAGTAGATGATCGAATGACCATTGCTGTAGTAGTTCCTCCACAGAACATAACAGCCAGCCAGCTTACAAAGCTTCAAGGCACCTCCCACATGCCAAAACAACTGGTCATCTTGAGCTGAGCTTACTAGAAAGACAGGTCTGGTCACCAAGTCCTTCAGAGCTTTCATACCAACTGAGGCAGTGAGGCTGAGGCCTAAGATGACATTCCTGGAACAACAAAAAAGAAATGTCCATACTATGGTATAAAAAACACACTAAAAACAAGGAGGATAGAAGGAAGGAGCCGCCACTGCAGCAGTAATCATCTGAACACCTATTGTTATAGTAACTTTACTTACACAACTGTACTATGTTCTTCACATTGATTGCTGCAGTTGGCTGAACTATATGGGTAGATTACCACTGCTTAAACAACTGGGAGGTGAAAGCACAGGGGTGCAGTAGACCCCGGGAATGGTCCTAACAAAGTCTGATCTAGACCTAGGGAAGGAATTAAGCTTGTAGTGCTTTGTAAATGTATGTACAGAGGGCCAACAGGCTGCTTCTAGAATACTTCCATAACCCAACCCTTTCCAAAAAACACAGATG
The DNA here is from genome assembly GCF_019279795.1 of Protopterus annectens. Taxonomy (NCBI): domain Eukaryota; kingdom Metazoa; phylum Chordata; order Ceratodontiformes; family Protopteridae; genus Protopterus; species Protopterus annectens. The sequence continues at coordinate 78,833,300 of NC_056729.1, read as the reverse complement.
AAGCCAAGGCCCTGGAAGAAAGAGCTTTGAGCCTGTCTAGAATAGTTTTGTTGTGGTGAGAAAAATAAAAGGGAATATCTTGACACAAACACTTGGAATTAGCCGGTTTAGACACAGGTCGACCCTTCTTACCTTCACAAGAAATAAACAACTGATCCGAAGATCTTGACAGAAAAAAATCTTTCAGAAAGTACCTGAGTTTTCTGTGGACATCCAAGGTATGGAATGATTCTCCCTTATTTTTGGGTTTATAAAAGAAAACTGTGAGATGGACAGTTTGGCTTAAAGTAAGCTCTGATACCACCTTAGCATAAAAGAAGGATTAGTTCTCAAAGAAACCCTGTCTCTGGGGAAAATAAGATAAGAGGTTGGCATAATGGTTAAGATATTTATGTTATAAACACAAGGTGCAGGGTTTAAGTCTCACATGGCGTAATTGGCTAGGCTTAAAAGGACCCACAAGGGCAGTTAACCTAGTACTAATCTATGAATCTATGACATGACTCACCATAAGAGCCTGCAATGCACGCATTCTTGTAAGAAGTCAGAACAATCTTTAAAACAGTTTTCCACATTAAGAACCTTAGCTTAATGAGTTGGAGCACTGAAGTGTTAGCTTTTCTAAACTAAGATCCTACAGAGGGACCCACTGGTTTTCTTGGAGATATCTTATGCAAAACCCCTTTCAAAAACATTTTCACATTAGAAAGCACTAAAAGAGGAGAATCCATGATCAGACATGCTGATATGGCTGACTGATCAACTTTGATAGAGAAGTAAGAAAGGCCATAAAATAGTAACAGTCACACAAATATTATAAAACCAGAGAAATACTAGACCTGAAAGGGTTCTGGTTATGTTGTTGGCACCAACTAGAAAATCTTTTCCGTTTACTAATAGTAGCAGGCTTTCTTGTCTGCATTAATACCTGCCAAACATCTTCAGTAACTAGGTGCCTAAAAGGAAGACACTGTCATCCAAGCAGCTAGTTGAAATGGATTGGAGTCTGGGTGTATCATACATCCATCCTCTTGTGTGAGTACATTCATTCTGTGAGGAAGATTGTGGTAATTTCCCCTGGCCATTTCAAAAAGGGAGAATCACTCTTGCCTGGGCCAGAAGGGAGTCACCATGATGATCTTGGGGAATTCCTTCTGAATTTTCAGATGTATCCTGGATATCAGTAGAAAGGGTGGAGATGCATACAGTAACATTCCTGTGCAAGGAAAGGAAAAGATATTTGTCTTGCAGACCTTTTTGATTAGACTCCTGGAGCAGAATTTTGCCAGTTGACTGCTCAGAGAGGATGCAAAAAGGTCTACTTGAAGAACTCCTCACAGGTGGATCAAAGCTTAGAAGACTCCCTGATCTAATTTCCACTTATGAGGGCCCACCTTTGTCCTTGTCAGCCTATCTGCTACATAATGTTGCTCTTATGGGACCTAGGATGCGTGCAAAATGAGATTCTGCTGTTAAGCTGTATCCCAAGCTAACATGATTAGTCTGCAAAACGGGCTAGACCAGGTTCTTCCTTGTTTGTTGATAAACCACATGAATGTGGTACTGTTTGTAACAACTTGAAAAGGTACAGGTGACCAAAGATGACAGATAGTTGAGTACTTTGATTAAAGTAAGCATCTCTTACATTTATTTGCTTACATTTGTCCTTGGGGTCCCAAACACTTTGCACGTTTATCCCTCATGAAACTGCTTCCCAGGGAAAGTCTGAAGCATCTTCGATAACTTTACTGCTTTGTAGAAAGAGGGGGGAAGAGGAGACCTGGATTTATGGATATTTGCTCTCTCCAGCGAGCGAGTTCTCTTTTGACAAACCCCAGAACTGGGAATTGAAAAAATAATGTGTGATGGTTCTAGAACCAAAAGATTTCAGATACGACTGTATCTTATCTCTCATGTGGAGTCTCGTCAGGGTTATCAAGGGAATTAGAGGCCACAGGAACCTCAAATCCTGAAGTATTCACTTACAGACACCAAAGTCTGAGTGGAAAAAACACAGAAATAGATCTAGATATATTTTTCTTCTGTGAAAAAAAAATCTTCGAACTGAGGTGTCTAGCAGACACCCAAGGAACACAATCCTGCATTATGGAGGAAAGAAATGACTTTTGAATATTCTCCTGGAAACCCAGATTGTGTAAGAGGTCTCTCACTCAAGTGAGAGATTCCACACACTTTGAAAAAGACTTTGCAAAGATAAGTGAGTTCTCAAAATATGAAAAAATGTGGATACCTTGTACCCTGCAATGAGCTATAACTGGAGTTCAACACTTTCAGAACACTCTGGGTACAGTGGATAGTCCATAGGGTGAGAGAGAACTGATAATGTGATCCAGACACACAAAGCCCTCAGAAACACCTGACCTATGGATGAATAGAGATGTGAGGATAAACATCTTTTAAATCTAGCATTGCCAGAAAACTTAAATGAGGAAGAAGAGGTGACAGGTTGTGAAGTGACATTTTGAACTTGGACACTACAGCAAACAGGTTTAGGAAATAAAGATCCAGAATTGGTCTCCAGACATTTTCTTAATTTTGTTGGCATGAAAAACATCCCTAAATAAAAATCCTTCCCAAACTGAGAAGGAGGAACTTTCTCTGTTACTCCCTCAGATAATGTATGTTGAAGGACAGGGAAACAGAGGAGCTGGGTCCTCAAACTCCAACAAAACCAAAACTAAGATTTTTGGTACCAAACAAAAACTTAAAAATACAAAACACTTTGCCTATCTATGACCACAACAATGTCCCCTCACAAAAATCACTACCTCTTAAATATCTTAGTATTTGACTTGACCCCTTCTTCCGCTGTGACTATACAAGGATACATGGTTAATTATCTCCTAAAGACGTTCTACTCTCCCAACTTTTTACAACACCCCCATAGTCTCATCATAAAAAAACAAACTCCACAAGCATTAAAACAATAACCACTAAAACATTTAGATTTACTGCCTAGTCCCCTAAAATCAACACCATTTCACAATGAAAAAAGTAAAATGGGACCTTGCTCAGCAAAGAACTGATCTTCTCCTAGGATGCCAACCATTCAAACTAACAGTCAATCAGTCCTTCTCTCCCCTAGCAGTTAAACCAGACAATCTTCCTCAGAAACCACAAACACTATGCCCACACAGCAGCCTTCCAAAACTAAACTCCTCTGTACAGCTCAATGCCTTCTCTGTACTAGGACCATAACTCTGGGAAAGTATTCCTCCATACATAAAAGACATCTCATCTTACCCAAAATTTAGGGCTCAACTAAAAGCCCACCTTCTCCCATAAGCCAAATGTCATTGCCTCTCATAATCACCTAACCTGACCTACAACACACACACTCTCTCTCTCGTCTACTAGTAAAACTCTGTATCCTTCATATGGCACATTCTATTAAACCAATCTACACTTCTCACTCACATAATCATTTGCTTAACATAACTTCTCCTTCCAACTACTCCCAAGCTTCAATATCATCCCTCTCACTTGGCACACAGCTCTAATTATCACACATATATACTTCACTGTCTATGTGAGATTTGTCTTGCTTTACTAGAAATAATGCATAATACAACTGAGTTCACTCTTTACATTTCTAAAAACAACAATGCAGCGTAGAACAAACAATCCAAAAAAACTAAAAAAAAAAAAAAAAAAATTCTACTAAGCAAACTCAGAGTCACCATAAACTGTTTAAAATATTAGCATTTTCATTCTTTTATTTTTACACCAAGAGCTACATCAGATAAATATATACAACACAAACCAAGTTTAAAAATGGTGCTAAACAGGTCACATGATCTAAAACCAACCCAATCCCTTTCCCCAGCTAAATTAATCGTTAAAGAGAAATAAAGAAAAATGGTAACTGCAACTCATTATGATTGTGCAACATCAGTAAATCATAACCTTTGTGCTAGTAGGAAACATTTTATATTAACAGTTTCTTTAAGACCAGGAGGCTTGTCTGAATATAATTTGCCATTCCTACTCACAGCAGTCTAACCTCATATTTTAGTTGCCAGCAAAGTCACTAGTGTCCACAGAACGTAGCACAAAGAACTGGAATTTTTTTTGTAGCTTTCACATTACAGAGCATGTAATATTTTCCAACATAAAAGCAGGCACAAGACTCACAGTGAGCCATGTTTTACCACTATAGATGGGGGTCTAATGATCTTCTCAGTCAAAGCAACATTTATTATGAGACCTTCACATTTTTACAAGTTGTGCTACCAAAGATGGCGAGGATCTCTGGAATACCCAAAGTACATAAGGACTGTCTCAATCCTTCATTTCGACTGGTTGTGGTAGCTGACAATTACAAGAATGAACCAATCTATGTGTACCTTGACCACATTCTCAATCCCACTGTGCAGAAATCAGCATTTTATGTCAGAGACTCGTGGCATCTATTGGAATTACTTAAAGAAATCCAGACACTTACTGAATTCAAGTTTGGTTCAATGGATGTTACCTCTCTCTGCATGAGCATTGATCCAAAGACAGGCATGGAGTCTCTCCAGAATTACCTTACTAGGTTCACTGACTTTAACACCACCATGATTAACACAATCTGCTATTTGCTGGAAATTGTCCTGGTCAATAATTTTTTCACCTTTGGAGGAAAACATTACAAACAAAAGTCTGGGGTGGCTATGGGGCCCAGGGTAACCTCTGTTTTTGCCAATATCGTCATGGTGGGAAAAAGAGTATTTCAAACCTCAGTGGTTATGCCAGAAGGTGGTATTCTACAAGAGGTTTATTGATGACCTGTTGATTGTGAGCAACGGATCTGAGGATCAGCTCAATACCAGTACCCATTTCTTAAAATTCACTATCAGTGGTTTTGGAAGTTCCATCAATTTTTTAGACATTCATTTGTCTTTTAATGGTTGTGATGGCCACATTGAGTAAGATCTATAGGAAAGAAACCTTTGTGAATGACTATTTACATAGACACAGTCAACACCCACATCACACGTAAAAGAGTGTGGTTAAAGGACAATTCATAAGGCTCTGCAGACTTGACAACTAGTGACAACATTTTCAGTGGAGAAACAACGATACTTAAAACATTTTTTCATAGCCCATGGCTATGACTGTGATTGGTTAACCAACTTCTTTGGTGAAATTTATTTGCTGTGAACCGGGAAAGCTAGATCAACCCTTCGAGAGGATCAAAACAGCGGTCCACTGGCCATCCTAGAGACTCACACCTCCCAGACATGTCCGTTGATGGATACAGAGGTGTGTTTCCACTCCAAATTGCCACTGATATGACTATTATCAAAGACATCCTTTAATATTATTTTCACTGGAAAATAATATTAAGAAATGGGGATGTAGCAAGAATTTTAGGACAACATGCAATTTTCACATATAAATGGGTGACCTCAATTAGATCCATGTTGAAAAAACAAAATGGCTTTATGAAAATCGGAGACGGTACCTTTGGGACTTTCAAATGCAGCAAATGCAAGCAATGCCACTTCATCTGGAACACTACCAATTTTTTCAGCAGTCATTTAAACATATACATAATTGCAAGCCAAATGTACAATTGTGATTCCAAAGGTGTTGTTTACATTACTCACTGCAATTCTTGTGCCTGCTTTTATGTTGGAAAAAATATTATGAAACTTTCTCCCAGAATATATGAACATTCGCTGACTATCAAGAAAAGAAACCTTGGTAATGCCCTAGCAGGACATGTTCTGCAATGTGAAAATTACAAAAAAATTCCAGTTCTTTGCGCTAGATTCTGTGGACACTAGTGACTTTGTTGGCAACTACAATGTGAGATTAGAGTGCTCCAAGTTGGAATGGCAAATAATGTTAAATTCAGATAAGCCTCCTGGTCTGTATAAAACTATTAATATAAAATGTTTCCTAATAGCACAAAGGTTATGATATGATTGTGCAATAACATAAGTAAAATGAGTTATATTTATCATTTTTCTTGATATTTCTCTTTAAGAATTAATTCAGCTGAGGAAAGGGGATTGGATGTTTTAGATTACATGACCTGTTAAGCACCATTTTTAAACTTGGTTTGTGATGTACGCATTCAACTGAAGTTCTTGGTGTAAAACTAAAATATTAGCGCTTTCGTTCTTTTAAACAGTTCATGGTGCCTCTCTTTACATTTCTGTTACCTGATAATGGTATTCTACATTTGTGTACTTTCATTATACTTGTAATCTGTCACTAAATATAATTCTGTCCTTCTTTGTATTTTCATGCCAAGACTGAAATCGGTCACTTGTGATCAGTGCTGTACTGTGATAAATAAAAAAAGACAGGAGAAGTTAATACAAAAAATGAGAGTTCCCAACACTGAACACTGAGGGACACCACTGGTCACTTTCTTACTTTTTGCTGAGGCACCTGTAAATTGCACTGGAAGAGTTCTTTGAGACAGTTTCCTATCCATTTTACCACATATGCGTCAATTTTTAAAGCATTTAGTTTTTGCATGATGCCAGTATGGGGAATGGTCTTGAAGGGCTTAGCCAGCTTAAGATAAGCCATGTGCATTGTATGGCCACCATCTACTGCCTCTACAACCCTCTCAAAGATGTTTACCAAATTAAACAGACAGGATGTACTCAACCCCCAACAGTTTGGCTTTGTGAAGTCTAACAGGATTCGTGATATCACAGTTTATGAAATCTGTTACAATACATTCCATGGTTTTGTAGAGGTAGCTTGTAAGGCTATAACTGCCTGGGTCACTCAAAGCCACCCTGCAGAGATACCTCACCACTTCAGTGAGACACTCATCAGGGACAAAACTAGTAGGTAAACTTACATTAAACAGTTTGAGGAGCAGGTCCACAAGGGCATATTTAATACTATTATAAATTAAGCGACCAGGTATATTTGTCATTTCCTATGAAGGAAGTATTTTTGTTCTTGGTTAGCACTTTCATTAAACGGTCCCTAGAAATAACTGGAGGAGTAAGTGGTTCAGATATTTTGTAGATTTTAAAGGAAGTCTCAGGGAGGAAAGATGATACCTGTACAAGGATTCTGGCAATCTCTATTTGGTCAGAATACGAGGTATTATGAATAAGATCAAAGCAATGTCAAGCATTAGTCTTTAGTTTTCTAATACAGATAGGAAGGGTTTATTATGACCTTTAGCTTCAGAGGCTAGCCTACATTCATGGCCTCATAATGCTTTAGATAATATTCCTGATAAGAAGGGTTTTAGATTTACTAAATATTTTATACATTTTATTTTCTTGTTATATAGTTCATGCATGGTTGTGAACTATACCAGGGTGGTTTGTTTTAGAACTTCTCATGACACGTGGCTCTGGTACATTCTGCTAGCTATAGCATTTTCTAAATGGGTGTAGAATTCCTTAGCAATGCTTGCTGCTGTATTAAGATCAAATGAGGTGCAGTCATAAGTGAATTTTGATATTTCATCACAAAGTACTTTGAGACTGGCAAATTTGTAGTTCTTAAATTCAGTGGGGTCTGCTGTAGCAGCTATTGGGAGTTTAAAGTAGAAGGTCACAAGTTTGTGCACAGACTTCACTGGGAAAGAAGATCCCAGAGTAGTACAACAGGTGGTCATATTTGTAAGAATCAGGACAGAAATTTTTTCTCCTATAGTAGATTGATTTACCAATTGCTCTAGGGAATTTGTATTTATTAAGTTTTGTATTTTTTGGAATTTTGGGGCATATCCAACACTGGAGGTACAGGTGTTCCAGTTTACTGAAGGGTAGTCACTCAATGAAAATAAGTAAGTTTCTGTTACTAGACACATCATTTAGAACAGTGCGGAATCTCATATGGTCATTAGGGGGCAAAGCTATTGATTGATAATTAATATTTTTTATAACAATCTGAAGTTCAACCAGTTTAGTTTGCAAGTCCCTGTGGATCTGCAGGAGATTCCCTGACAAATATGCAGACTCCATTAAAGTTGCAGTGGGGTATGAAGGGATTAAAAATGCAGAACTATGGCATATAGACAGTGTTCTTTTCACATTTAAAACAAGATTCAGTAACTTTGCAAGACATGGATATTTTCTAAATGCAGGAGTGTCTCAAGATCAAGCAATTTACTGCTCAGACCTCTGGCACAGAGGAGAGGGAGCTTAATGTGATCCAATTTTGGGATTAGCATGTTATTTCTGCTGGAATGTCCATCAACTGGATTCTACCTAAAAAGAGGAAATGGGGGCAGCAAAGGCTTTAGTCAGTATTCAAAAAGCCTTGAAATGACATGTGCTGGTCATCCTTAGCAATGCAAGCTATACTGTCATGCACCTCACCCCATGCTGACACAAACGGATCCCCACCCAACACAGTAATGACACCAGCTACTTAACCAATTATTGAAGACAATTACCTTTTCTCAGTATCTAGGCATCACTGAAGGTGAAGAAAGGATTCAAGTCAGAACTAGTATCTTACCTGCATTTGTAACATGCATTGAAAGTTCTGACTTGTCTTTCTGCATATCCCTCAGGGTTTTATGTCTCAAGGTGTTCACTCCCACATGTACTACTCCAGTGTTGTAGCAATGTTCAATAATGCAACAGTACCAGAGTAGTAGGCAGAAGCATTAACAGTACTAATTTACTAGTGCACAACTGAATAGCAAGCACAAATGCCATAGCACATGTGATGGTTGATACAATAGGTAAAATGTTGTGAGAGTCTGAGATGGCTAATACAACAGGCCAAATGTTATAAAAAATGTTAGATACAGTCGACCTAACTACGTCACAACTCCCCACTCTCCCCTCTCAATATACTTGCCTCAACTTCAAACAACTAGGCTTACTAGTACTGCGCTGCCACACACTTACAAAGCTACCTCAGCAAAACTCCTCAGCTGCATTCCTGACAAAGAACTAAAAACTGGTCTACAGGTGTAGCAAGACCATTCAGAAATTTGGTGGGTTATACAAAACTAAGGTCTTATTCAGTGATGATGTTAAGACTGGCTACAGTAAATTCATGTACTAACCTTTCTTTAATATGCGTGTATTCTTATCTATAACAGTCTGTCCAACATAAATTTTAGCAGGCATATAACCAAAAAAGCAAGACTTTTCATAGGCCATCATGTTACAGACAATCATTTCTCCTCTTTCAAAAGGTTCAACTGATTAGAATTTCAGTCATTTATTTATAAAACAATATGCTTCCCTCATTGCCTTCTATATTCATCTAGTTCCCCACCTACATATGAAGTTACTACATTAAAGCAAATCCAAAGTGAAATGAGGTCATCCACTGAAACACTAGTAGACATTACAAAATTCAGATATAAAATGGTGACCTCAGCTATGCCATGACTGTTGATAAAGCCTGAAGAAATACGTGTCGCCATCTAACATGAATGTAATTATGCCTTCTTACTTTGCATACATCTACTGTTTGTGTATACGCCATCTACATGATTATTTTATTATAACTGTAATGTCTTCATAGTTAAGTTGTTTTGCTAAATGACAAAAACTTTTCAATCCAAGTCACCATTGAAAATGTGATAAAAGCTGGACAATTCCAGTTAACAAAAATAAATTTACCAGTGTTCTCACAGATGGCAAACATACATGGGGTTGAATGCAAAATGGCTGAGAGCTGGATGTTGAGTAACTAGGTACCAATACACAAGTAATAACTCCCACAAGTAGTGGGGAGATTTGGCATCAGACCATGTCCTTTAAAGGTGCAGTTCAGCAAAGCCAGGTCATACTAGACCTCAACGTCTAAGGTTTAGGGCCTAAACTGCAGACACACAAAGAAGGACCTGGTGGACCTCCCTCACTCTTGCACACTTGTCCATCAATGCCTGCTAGATACAAGGAGGAGGAAGCCAGTGAAAACATGTTCTTGCTGTAACATACTACTACTGATCTAGGGGGTACTTGAAAAACATCTTCACTGGGTGTACACCAAAGTATTTTCTGACAGTTTCATCAGGAGTTAGAAAGTGCTAAAACTCAGGTGAGATTAGCCACTCAACTCAACCCAGGCACTCTCGAGAGGTGCACCCCTTCCACTCCTTCCTCCTCTGGTAAAGCACAAGATTTGTGCAAACTTTGACAACATTAGTCTGGGAAGAGGGCACTGTATATGGGAACTAGCAGGTTATCACAAGATGGACTTGCCTTCACGGGGGTGCACAGGTCTTACATCATTTTAGAAGAAAGTAGTACAGGACATCTCTGTGATAATGTAATGTATGATCTTACTACAAATACAGGTTTGGGTGCCAAGATCTCCACAGCTTTCAAGCCAACAGAAAGAGGGAGGCAGAGCCCTGAAAGTACCAATGCTAGGAGCAACATAAAAATAAGTATTCACACCCTGGCATAAAACGCATTAAAAAATGTAAGATGGGTGTAGCTACTGCAGCAGTGATAATCTGAACATCTAGTCAGCTTATGGTAAGTTTACTTACACACCTATGCTATGTTTATAATATTGATCGTTGCTGCAGTAACTTAAGCTATACTAGTAGATTCCAAAATCTGGAAGGTGGAACAGCAGTCCCTGGACAATGGTCCTAGTAAAACTTGATCTAGACCTAGCAAAGGAATCAAGCTTATAACACTCTGCAAAATTATGTATAGGGGACCAAGTTGCTGTTTCCAGAATACTTCTAGAATCCAACCCTTTCCAAAAGCCATAGATGAAGCCAAAGCCCTTGCAGAGTGGGCCTTGATCCAGCCAGGAATATTTTTGTTGCGAGCATAACAAACCTTAGACAACCATTTGGAAATAGTCTGCTTTGACACAGGTTGTCCCTTCTTACCCTCACAAAAAATGAGCAATCAATATGATGATCTGAAAGATTTAGTCCTGTCAAGAAAGTACCACAGTTGTCTGTGGACATCCAAGGTATGGAGTATCCTTTCTCCCTTATTTTTAGGTTCGGGAAAGAAAATGGGGAGATGGATAGTTTGCCTAGTAAATTCAGATAACATGCTAGGCATAAAAGATAGATTAGATCCATGTCCCTGAGGAAAAGGAGATAGGACTGACTGGACATAAGAGTTTACAACTCAGACACCCTTTTTGGAGAGGTCAGAGCAATCAGTACTATTGTTTTCCATGTTAAGAACCTCAAAGTCATCCAGGTTATCAGGTTCAAACTGAGCAAGTTTTAGCTTATCTAACACAAAATTAAGATCCCAAGGAGGTTTTCTTGGAGGCCTCTTAAGCAAAACCGCTTTTAAAAATATTTTGACATGAGAATGCATTGAAACAGAAGGATCCAAGGCCAGACGTACTGAAATGGCCAATGAATGAACCTTGATGGAAAAGTTAAGAAATGCCACAAAATAAACAACTCACACAAACAGATTTCAAGGCTTTAGTGGAAAAGTTCAGATTCTGCCTTAGGCTGCTGTGAGGGAAAGGTTAGTTTGTATTTGCTTTTCTGTAAATCGCATTGCTTCATTGCCTTCTTCAATTATGTATATCATGGTCTGTTTTCTTTACACCATGTTTTACATGCATTCTGCTTTGCACTGCATATTTAAACTAGGAAAGAAACCACAGATGTCACTCGTGGGAGTCACACATAAATGACATTTTTCCCTTCCCTGGTGCTCTTGTGTTTTTAAACTTAAATGGCTCTCTAGTTGTCTGCCTTTACATTAATTTGATCACATAATTCCTTCCTACTTTTAATTCCTTCTCCACTTTCATTGGCTGTTGCCAGTAAGCACAAAATTATTTTGTGAAATCACAACCCTTCAGCTATTTAAATGTATTGGTCATCCCACTGTATTACATACAGCCAAAATACTAAGTGCTCGCCCATTTCTAATCTATCTTACTCTTTTAAAATGGATGCCTTTCCCCTTATATTGCTAAAGCTCGAGTTACCCCTTCATTCATATTTAACCGTTTAGTGCACACTGCAACTCTTAGGATATTAACACATTTTTCATTCTTATTCCATCTTACTCTTTTTTATTTCTCCAAATCTTTTGGGTTTCTAATACCATGATGGGAATGGACCCCATTCCTAAGTCAAAGTATGATTAAAGTTCATGAAATTAGTATTGTTTTACTCTTTGATGTCAGCCAGTAGTGCTCTTTGCAGCACCCACAATGTGCCAAGTAATGACTCTTCCTGCAATTCGTATGGAGTTACATGGATTGGTAGCATATCTAAATACGATTGTAAATTATTTTTTTATAAGACCTGTTGCTCCTACTACTACTATTGGAACTGTCTGGGTATCTTTCTTCCACACTGCTCTTGTTTCTGCCTGCAGATCCGGACATTTTATGACTTTGTGTCTCTCTGTATGCAAGACACTGTAGTCACTGGGTGTAGTAATTTCAATGGTCAATGCTACTTTTGTTTTCTTTCCATCTTACCTTTAAGATCTGCAACATGTGGTTCAAGACCATCATAGGTTCATAGGTAAGTACTAGGCTATCTGCCCACGGGCATTTATAAGCCTAGCCACAGAGTGATGGCTTTCGCCTCCCCATTAGATTAGTAACCTGGGCCTCTGTCAACGGGGATCCTGAAGTGATCCCAGGGTAGAACTCCATCCACTCATCAAGATTTCTCTTGAAAAGGGTCAGAGAGGAGCTCTGTCGAATATGAATTGGGATTCTATTCCAGAGTGAGGGGAGTCGCTGGGACAGGAATCTATCCCTCCAGCATGTCCTGTTTATTGTTGTACATAGGTTCAAGTCGCTAGAATGAGTGATTCTGAGGGAACTCGTTTTTTTGAGATGAAGCATGTCCATTAGTTCAGGGTTTGACATGGCCCTATAGGTCAGGCACAGGTCACCTCTGAGCAGACGGTAAGCGACTGAGAAGAGCTGGAGCTTTTTTAGTTGTGCTTCATAGGGTAATTGTTTAAGGCCCTTAATCCTCTTAGTGAGGTACTTCTGTGGTCTTTCTAGTTGTTGCAGGTGTCTAGTGAGGTACATGGGGCATTGTACTCTATTATGGGCCTAATGAGTGAGGAGTAAAGGGGCACAATCACCTCCTTGGATCTGGATGAGAAACCCTTTGTGATCAGGTGTGCCACATAGAAGGATTTCCTGACTGTTTTGGCTATGTGGGTATCAAAGGAGAGCATGCTATCTACTTGGGTACCAAGGTCCCTAATTACTTCTTCTGTACTTAGTGGATTCCCATCTATGTGGTAGTTTGTAGGTACTTTGTTTTTCCTAAATGGGATTACTATGCATTTTTTGGCATTTAGCTTGAGGCCGTGACTTTGACATCAGGTGTTTGTCTCTGTGAGACCCTTTTGCAGGATGTCTGTGTCAGCTGGAGAGTCAATTATTGCACCCAATTTACAGTCATCTGTGAACTTGGTTAGCCACAGTCCCTCCGCCTTTGCCTGTACTTCGGAGAAATATATACCGAACAGGAGGGGTCCCAGGACTGAGCCCTGTGGGACTCCGCTTATGACTGGTTTAGAGTCAGACATGGCGCCTGCCACTCTTACCGTGTGGGTTCTGTCTGAGAGCCAATTGGAAACCCATCTCGTGACAAAGGGGTTAATATTTAAGCTGATGAGTTTGTCTATGATTCCTGAGTGTGGGATGGTGTCGAACGCCTTAGCGAGGTACCAGATATGCTTTGTGGACCACCTTCCCTTCATCTATGGCCTTGGCGACTCTTTCGAAGAAGTCAACCAAGTTCAGGAGGCAAGATCTGCCTTTAACAAAGCCGAACTGGGTGGGGTCCAGTGTCTGGAGGTTCCCAATGTCCCTGTTAATGAGCTCCATGATAATGCGTTCCATGGCTTTGCATACCAAGCTAGTCAAGCTTATAGGGCGATAGTTCCCAGGGTCAGTTGTGGCACCACCTTTGTGGAGTGGTACGACTGTTGCTGTACGCCATTCTTTGGGTACATAGCCTGTAGAGAGGCTGAGTTTGAATAGTGATTTGAGATGGGGGGGTTAGTTCATTTTGAAGCTCGGGTAAGACACAACCTGGGATAGCATCTGGTCCCATTGATGCTGTGTTTTTGGCCTTTGCAAGGGCTGTCTTTACTTGTGTGTCTGAGATATCTGGAGCACCACATTCTTCTGGGATGAATGCTAGCCCCTTTGATGGAGAGGGGGGAGTGAAGTTTGCACTAAACTTGTCAGACAGGATGTTGGCAATGTCGGTTGGTTTAGTGTATTTACGGCCATTATGCACTAGCTCGGAGCATATCTGAGAGTTTGCCCCTAGACTCTTGACATAGTTAAAGAAGGCCTTGTGGTTATCCTTAGAGTCATTGGCTATTTTTCTTTCGAAGTTGGCCTTGGATGATTTAATGAGGGAGCACAGTTTTTTACTGATGTTAATTAGAGATGCCTTCTTATTTTGGGATTTTGTTTTATCTTGCAGGAGTTTCCTCCTTCTGTTGTAAAGTTTATTTATGGCCGGCGTCCACTAGACTGGCTTCCTCTTTTTTGAGGAGTTGGTCTTGGTTTTACTTGATGGTCGTCCATGCATTCTTGAAGGTGTTCATAGAATGCACTTGTAAAGGATTCTGCCGATGGGTCATCATTTTCCATTTGATTGGGAGCTTTGAAACTTCCCACCTCGGTCTTGAGGAGTGTGAAGTTGGCTTTAGAGAAGTTTTTTACCTTGATTTCCTTGACTGGGGGGGTCAGGATGTGGATGTCCAGTGTGATTAGTTTGTGATCTGATCTTACCAATGATGAGTTTACCTCAGGTGTGGAACATAGGTTCCCCATGTTGGTAATGACCAGGTCCAGTATGTTGTCACCTCTTGTGGGAGTGGTGACCAGCTGTTCAAGGGCATTTGAGTTTATAAACTCAAGGAAGCATTGGGCTAGGGTGTTTGAGCTTGAGTAGTTTTCCCAGTCAATGTTTGGATAGTTGAAGTCACCCAGTCGCATGGTGTTGGGTAGAATCTTCATACTTTCTAATGTTCTCAGGAATGCTGCGCGAGGGTCTTGAGACAAGGTGGGAGATCTGTAGCAAGCTATAAACTGAACAGTCAATTTACCCGCTGTCAATTGCACTTGGATGATCTCAGATTTCGCGTGCTGTGCTACTAACCTGGAGGTGTGGGTGTTCTTGATGAATATGGACACACCCCCTCCTTTTGTGTTCCGGTCCTGGTTTTGGGACCTAAAGGTATGGTAGGAGTTATAGCCTGGTAGTGCTGGGGTGATCTCTGGAGCCTTGAACCAAGTTTCTGTCACTGCACATACGTCGATTTCTTCCATACTAAGGAGAGCCTTGAGTACGTGCATTTTGAGATTTAGACTTCTGGAGTTGAGCAGCATTACCCTCAGTTTTTGTTTATTATTGTTGTTTATGGAGAGTCCACATTCTGCCTCTCAGTAGTCATCTTAGGATTAGTGCTTCTGTTTTGCTCATGTGAGAGGAGCATAGAACATTGACTTCGGACTTTCTCTGATTGGGGAGTGAGTGTCTGGGTGTGACCTTCCTGATTGGTGCAGTTGCTATTCAAGGCATCTACGAAGAAAAAGCTACAACAAGGCTAGAGACCCCTGCACCAACTGGGACAAGGCTGTTTATCACCAAAGAGCCTGTCACCTGCTCCTCATCTTGGGATTAGTGCTACTGTTTTGTTTCTGGTGAAATCAAAGGAGCACTGTATTCTAGCAGCGTGAAGCTGTGGTGATACCAGCACTAGTAGTAGTCAGGCAGCAGCCAATAAGACAAATCCTCTCTTTTCATCATTCTTGACAAAGCTAAAATCTTTCTTTTCAGTAAATATTGCTGTCTAACCTAACTTCAGAATATCTCCCTAAATACTTCATCCATACATCAAGATCTATTTATTAGTTTCCAGTCAAGTGCTTGCCAGTGTCCCCTATAAGCACAGACACTTTGAGTTAACATTTTTCCCTGCAAAAGCACCCTTGAAGCCTCGCCAATACCTAGTTGCACAGAGAGCAGCTAGTTTTCAGTGACAAGCACTGCCCCCAGAGCTGCAAACCAGATACTCCGGTCATTATTTTACATTCTGACTACAACCGTCTAATCAATAAAAAAGGGCCTGTCCCCATAAATATGACATTTTCCACTATCTCCATTACCATCCTGGTGGATATGGGCATCCTGATGTAATGCAGAAATTGCCTCATTGTTACTGAAAACCAGCTAATTCTCAAACAAACTGATAAGGTATGGAAGAGGTGTACTTAGACAATATCACTGAATGCAAAACTCTCACATAAAAGCATTCTTGATGTCAATCAGGCTGTCAGTGGTCCACACACTGCACCCATCACACACAGTTCAAAGTAGACACATAGATCCACATACACTG
Organism: Protopterus annectens; assembly: GCF_019279795.1. Lineage (NCBI taxonomy): Eukaryota > Metazoa > Chordata > Ceratodontiformes > Protopteridae > Protopterus > Protopterus annectens. The sequence continues at coordinate 78,816,996 of NC_056729.1, read as the reverse complement.
AGACACTTAAATGTAACCTTCCTAAAGCCCAAAGCCCTCATCAGCTCCAAATGCTTTCTTTCAAAGCAACACACACATCAATAAATCAGGCCAATCTCATGGACTCTCTACTTCTAAGCCCATAATGCAAACCACCACACAATTCAACATTCTGGTTAATGGGGGCTCCATTGTGAGACATACTGATGTCCTGCTCACCAGGCTGAGTAAGGACAGAGTCATGGTCAGTTACTTATCAAGGGCCAGAGACCTCCACATTATGCACTCACTCAGGTCACTGGACCACAAGTACCAGTATGACTTAGTCATAGTCCATGTGGGTATAAATGTCTCAAGACATCCCCCCCTAAACTATATGAAGAAAGACACCATGCAGCTCTCAGAATGTGTGTCCCAAGCTGGTATGAGTCCAGGACAGAGCAGCATTTTACCTTCTGCAAGGCTAATGCCACAATAGGAAACAAAAATTGCTAACTTTAATAAAGTACAGTTTTGTACCTACCATAAATGTAGATGTTCGAGTGCTAATACAGCTGCAGTCATAACAGATGGGTTTTCCTGCCGTCAGGCGGATTCTCGGTCGGCCGAATTCCAAAGTCTAGGTCCGGCGTCGGTTGTCGTCGCTTCCTCCCTGACGTCAGTGTGACAGGGGTATAAAAGATCCAGCCGACGCCATTTTCTTCAGTTTTTCTTGCCCCAGATGTCAGGTGCCCCCAGAAGGAAGGCAATACATAAAATTATGTAATAATGCAATGCAATATAATCAAAAAACAGTAGTTGCAAGCAAATACACCATAAAAGAATACCCCTAGAGGGGAAGGAGGAGGGATTGGACTGCAGCTGTATTAGCACTCAAACATCTACATTTAAGGTAGGTACAAAACTGTACTATGTTCATCGTGCATACAGCTGCAGTCATAACAGATGGGTAGAATCCCAAAGCTAAAAAAGGGGTGGTAGGCACTAGGTGGAATTAGGAGGAGCCAGGATGCCCTGCAAGACTGCAGTGGCAAGGCCTGCTCTAGATTTGGAGTATAATGGTAGGTGATAGTGCTTGGAGAAGGTATGTATGGAACTCCAAGTGGCTGCTTCCAAAATATCTTTGGTAGGAACCCCCCTGAGGAAAGCTGCAGAGGTAGCTGTGGCCCTTGTGGAGTGAGATCTGATGCCTGCATGTACAGATTTACCATGAAAAGCATATGCTGTGGGCTATCCACTTTGAGATTGTCTGTTTGGAAATAGGCTTCCCTTGAGCTCCTGCAGCATAGGACACAAAGAGTTGCTCTGATTTTCTGAAAGGCTTTGTGCTGTCCAAATAATAACGCAGCTGTCTGTGAATGCCCAAGGAATGTAGCAGTCTTTCCCCTTTGTTTTGAGGATTAGGGTAGAAGGTAGGTAAGTGGATAGCCTGATTGAAGGCTACCCTGGATACTACCTTTGGCATAAAGGACGGATTGGTTCGTAAGGTAACTCTGTCCTGATGGAAAATGATGAAAGGCTGCACAGCCATGAGGGCTTGTAGTTCTGAAACCCTGCGAGCTTAAGTGATTGCCAGGAGGAAGGCTGTTTTCCAAGTCAAGTATTGCAGTTCTGTTGAAGCAGCTGGCTCAAAAGGAGGCAAGGTCAGTTTTTCTAGTATGAAATTGAGGTCCCAAGCAGGTACTGGTTGTTTCCTTGGGGGTTTTATATTCTTAGCCCCTCTGAGGAACTGTCTTAAGAGGGGGTGAGAGAATAAAGGAGGATCAGTGTTGTATTCTGCAGAAATGGCTGAGGCATGGGTTTTGATGGAGGAGAATGAAAGTCCATCGCTTAGCATCTCAGCTAGGTACTGTAATCTTTGGGGTAAATTCAGTATTCCAGGATTCTGACCCTTTTTCTCATTCCAGGCACAAAACCATTTCCATTTTGCAGAGTAGGCTTTTCTTGTAGAAGGTCTTCTGGCCTCCAAAATGACATCCTGCACCTCCTTGGAGAGTAGGGCCTGTTGTGAATTTAAGGAATCTTCCATGCGGCTAGATTGAGTGTTTTCAGCTGACTGTGTAGAGTTGTGAAGTTGTGCTGAGTCAGTAGAAGAGGCATTAGAGGCAGGATCCATGGTGGGGAATGCGTCGGGCTTTTCAGGACTGGGTACCAGTGTTGTCTTGGCCAGTCTGGAGCAATGAGAATCATCTTTGGTCTGTCTGCTCTGGTTTTTAATAGAACTTTGGGCAGCAGAGGGAGAGGTGGAAAGGCATAAACTGTCATTGTTGCCCAACTGAAAGAGAGTGCGTCCACCTTCCAGGCCTGTGGACGAAAGGTCCTTGAGCAGAATTTTGCCAATTGGTGATTTCTGTGGGAGGCAAAGAGATCTATGTCTGGCCTTCCCGTGCTTGAGTTATCCTTGTGAAACTTGAGGATGCAACTTCCATTGTGTGGATCTGTCATATTTCTGCTTAGGTTGTCTGCCAGTGTGTTTTCCTGCCTGGCAGGTACTGTGCTTGAAGTTCATTTAATTCTAGAGCCATGTTCCAAAGAGACATGGCTTGCCTGCATAGGGGTATGAATGGGTACCTCCCTGTTTGTTTATGTACCACATTACTGTGGTGTTGTCCGTCCTTATCAATAGCTGGCCTGGATGCAGTAGGTCTTTGAAAGCTATAATAGCATTTATTACTGCTAGCATTTCCTTCTGATTGATGTGTAGGTGCTTTTCTTTTTGGGACCATTTGCCCTGAATGCACCGATCTGTCATATGCGCCCCCCAGGCGTAGTCCGAGGCATCTGTTGTGATGATTAGATTTGCTTGAGGCTTGCAGAATGGGAGACCTGTGTTTCTTTGGCATGCTTGAGCCCACCACAGAAATTCCTTTTGAAGACATGGAACTAGTGGTATTATTGTTTCCAAACTGTGGCTGTGTTGAGACCATAGGTTTTTTAGGTACCATTGAAGTTTCCTCATATGCAGCTTTGCACATGGGATTAGTAGGATGCAAGATGCCATGAATCCCAGAGCCTGCAGGATTTTCCTTGCAGTCAGCCTGGTGAAAGTTGCCAGTTTTCTGAAGTATTGAGCTAGTTGCCCTTGTTTCTCTGGCGTGAGGTAGGCCATCTGGCACCCAGGAAAATTATTGTTTGAGAGGGTATTAGCCTTGATTTCTTTTTGTTGACTGTGTATCCCAGAGAATTCAACAACATTATTATAAACGCCAGATGTTTCATAAGTATGTGCTTGCTGTCCGCTTGGATCAGGCAGTCGTCCAGATATGGGTATATTTGTATCCCTTGAAGTCTGCAGTAGGCGATTACTGATGCCAGGCATTTCGTGAACACCTAAGCAGTAGATAAGCCAAAGGGCAATGCAGAGAATTGATAATGGGTTGCCTTTTGGGGGGGGATTATTTTTTTTGAGGGGGGAAATTTGGTTAAGTTTTTTTTTAAATTTTTTTTCCCCCCGGGGGGAATAAAAGGGGGGAAAATTTGCCCTTTCCTTTTTTTTCCTTTTGGGATTTGCTTTTTCCCCTGAACTTTTTTTTTCTTTTTCCTTTTTGGGGTTTTATAATTTGTTTATGGCAGGTTTCCCCCGGGTTTTGTTTTTTCCTTTTTTTTTTAGATAAGGGGAAAAAATTGGCTTTTCGGGGCCCAAAAAAATCGGTTCAAAACGTTAGTGCTATTTTTCATTTTGGAAAGGAAGAGGAAATAAAATAAATTTTTTGTTCCAATAACTACTTTTTAAAAAAAGTTGTGATAGACTTGATCTCTTTTTGATGAGGGTTTTTCTATAATAGTTTTTTCGGGGTTTTTAAACCTTTTAAACCTTTTTTTGTGTTGGATGAAAACCCGGGGGGTTTCTTTTATTTTCTTAGAGGAGTGAGTCTTGGTTCTGCTAGGAATGGCACGATCCATGCATCCTTGTAGGTGCTCACAGAGTGCCTGCACTTTGTAAAGGTTTCTGCATCTTGGGCAGCGTCATCCTTTAGCGTAGGGGCTGTGAAACTTACCGCCTCTGTCTTAAATAAGGTGAAGTTTGCTTGAGAATAGTTTTTTACTGTGGTTTCCTTAGTTTGGGGTGGTGGTGGGGTGTGGACATCCAGAGTTTACGGTCTGATCTAACCAGTGACGGGTTGACCTCCAGTGTCGCCCATGTTGGTGATGACCAGGTCCAATATGTTTTCACCTCTGGTGGGGAGTTTACCAAGCTGATCCAGGGCATTTGGATAGATGAATTCCAGGTAAAGCCGCTGGGCCTGGGAGTTTGTACTTGATGGTGTTTTCCCAATTAATCGGTAGGAGTAAATTGAAATTGCCCAATATCAGAGTGTTCGGTAGGACCTTCATGTTTCTTCTGTAGTGTCTCCCAGAAAGTACGGAGTGGTGGTCCTGGGTTATGGATGTCGATCTGTAGCAGGCCACAATTTGCAATGCAGATTTGCCCGATGTTAGTTGCACATGGATGATCTCAGAGGTATCATGCTGCGCCACTAACCTAGAGGTGTAGGTATCCTTGATGAATATGGATACATCCCTCCTTTTGATGTTTCCTCGTCCGTGTTCTGTGGCGAAACATGTAGTAATATAATGTTGTAGCCCGGTAGTGCTGGGGTGCTCTCTGGAGCCTTGAATCAGGTTTCAGTTACTGCACAGATGTCGACGCGCGTGCATTCTGAGATTTGAACTCCTGGCATTGAGAAGCATAACCCTCAGTTTTTTGTTAATTGTGCTGTTTATGGAGGTGGGTTTGACTTTTGAGGCCTTTCTGCCTAAAAGGCACTATGGGAGCAGTAAGAGCCTTAGCCCGAGTATTCTAGAAGCCTCAGAAATTTGGCAGGTGCAAGCCGTCTCTTGTAGAAGCAACACAGCTTGTCGAACATCAATAGTCCCAGGAGCTGACAGGATACTGGATCCCCTTTGAATGACAATTCAGAAGCTTAGCCAATTGTTGGAAATTGATCATTTTTTCTTTATACTGAGGTATCATTCTTGGTGATGGCAGGATGCTACTCAAGTTGTCAGGAGTCTATACTGGTAGGGCTACATGATCAGAGAGCTCTTCCGCGTCTCTTTTTCATGCCAGTCCAGGGAAGTAAATGCCTCAGGTAATATTCACACCAACACATGAACAATGACAGAGTTATATTTTGTACCTTGTTCTGGAGTGACCTGAGAGCTTGTGTTATGTGGCGGATTCTGGCTCCCAACAGGCAGCTAACAGTAACCTTTTCCTTGTCCAGCCTAGTGATTGGGACGTCAGTGTGCCTGACTATAGAGTCACCTATTACTAGTGTGTTAGGTAGGAGCTATACCAGAACCAAAGGACCGTGTCTATAACCATGTATATGACATAAAGAAAATCAACCCTACAAACAAGTTGCTTTGTAGCTTGAAGTACATTGTCATGATAAATCCCATCATAGCTTTTAGCTTTTTGGTGTTGCAAGTATAGTAAGAAACTTCCCAATAGAAGGGAAGGGGACCACATAGGTACAATTGAGATGTTTGAACTAAGATGGATTCTGAGACTTAAAGCCCATATTTCACCTGGACTTAACTCAGTGGTTAGCATCCGTCCTGCTCTATTATGATCATTCAGTACTTCTGACTTCTTCTGTCCTTGCATTTTCCCATATTAAACACCATAAGCATTCTAATAAGTTGTATTATTATCTGACATTTGTTGGTCTCTCCCTCATAGAATTAATATTATATGTCAGTCTTTGATACATTTCATCTGACAGGCAACTATCTTGGTATTGTAGTGATTCTTACTCTCAATGTAACATAATAATATATATTTTTAGATGGCCTGATTAAGTTGGCGTATATATAAAAAACTAAAAATATAAAGTAATAAAATATATATATAACTACATATAACTATTCATATATTGAAGTATAGGCAATATTATTTATTGTAGCAGTCTCATAACTAATTATTTGTAGGGACCCCAGCAACTATAATGAATATGATGTTGGTTGGGATATACACTATTAAATTAGATAAATAAATAAAGTAATGAGTGCAGTTTTTATAAATAAATATCTGCTGATGTTTTGTTTTAATTTGATGTACATTAATATATTTTTATATGAATTAATGTTGATTTATTATTTTTCGATGATGCAAATTGCTCATTGATATAGGGCATTTATATATATTAAGCCATATTATTTTACATCTTTAGTTATTTTAACATGTTTCTAAGATATTTGAACATATTAATACGAGCGATGGAATAGCTCTAATCAAATTCCATGGTTATTATTACTACTTATGAAAAATGGTTGTTCCACCCGGTCAACTTTGCTTGACCGAGTGTTAGATGATGATTTGTGGGGGCCTTTAATAAAGGACAAAGGTCACTGTGTTAAAGGGTTGATTATTTAATATATCTGCTTTTGCTGACTAAGCTAGCAGATATTATAGTGACATCTGAATGGATGGAATTTTGTTATGTTGTTACCTATTATATAAATGTTGCACAGGATAATAATTTTGAATATTTGGCACGATATGTGACCTACACATTATGATATATATTTATATAAGTAGTTTTTATATAAATAGTTTTTATATAAATAGTTTCTATAGCGGAGGTTTGATGAATGTATTATTATTATTGACCTCAGTCTATTGAATTTATTTCCTTGAGAAAAAAGAATTTTGAAAAATATGCGATTAATATTGACTTTAGTCCTTTGACTTGATCTTTCTGAAAAAAGCACCAGAATACATTCTCAGTTTGTCTCTTTAAATAGTGAAATGATTGTAGAATTAATTACATCATTACTGCATGATTAATTGATTAATTGATGTTTGCTTTTGGTATATAAATAGAGAGTCCCCTTTGTTTAATTGTAACCTGATGAAGCGCACCTGTGTGTGCGTGAAAGCGCTCGTTCAATATTAAACTTTTTTCTACTTTTCATGGTGGTTCCTTGCAGTTTTTCTCTTCAGCTTGTTTGGATATCGTGGTGGAAGGAACCTTTGGATGGTCGGTATTTGTCTATTGCTAATCGTTTTGCTGTTTTTGTGCTTATCCAACCGTCACATGATGGATTTGCCGAATATTGAATTAGACTATAACCCAACAGGTACTTTGGGAACCGATAGTTGGAACTGTCTATTCTATCAAAAAGATAATCCTCTTTTAAATTTGGATGTTAGATGTGATATACCTACAAATACTGCTAGCAATAATGAAAATTTGCATGATTTCTTCAGCCGACTAAGAAACCTAGAGAATGATTTGTATCGCCTGCACAGGCTTGTGTGGCAGAAAAGACATCTACAAGCGTGTCTTCACTTTAAGGTTATCCCCCGCGGCATGCGGGTCTTGTGTAAGCCGAGTTACGAGGATAGCCACCCAGAGCTACTATGAAAGTGGCAGCAACTTAACATCGATTTTGGCAATAAGTATATACAATTACTATTGGACTATTTTTTACCCATTGAAGCAGAGCTCTTAATTAAAGTGGAGGAACAACATAAGTTTCTCAGCATGAACTATCAAACAGAGTTTTGTACTCAAAAAATACACAATATGAATAAACAACTAGCTCTTTATAGTACTAAGTTAGAGCAAATTAAACTGAAGAAACTAAGGCGAGATTATCAGGACTTCCAATCAGGTCACATCTTTGTCTGGTCGAGAACCAATCAAAGAGAAGGATCCGATACAATTCATGTATCTGAAGAGTCGCAGATGATGGTTAATGAACCTCCTATTTCAAGTGGGTCCTTGGCTACTTGTTCGTTGCCTGACAATCAAGTAAGTGACACTATTGACCGGGAGTCCGGTCATTCTAATTCATCCCTACCTTGTAACCAACTAAGCTTGACTAGTACTGATAATTTGGGTGCTAAACCCAAGACTGGCAATGCGAGTAATATGTTTGTTGCACATGTGCCTTTAAACTTTCCTCTCCGCATAAGAGCTTAGCACGACGCGCGCCAGTCAGTCGGGGAAGGATGAAAAGAAAGATATCAGGGGAGACACCAGAACGGAGAAGAAGAGCAAGAAACTGAATTGTCTATTTTTTAACTTATCATCCAGGACTTTTTCAGTGGATGAGCAATGTGTTTTAAATAAGGGTTTATCGTATATTCCCTCGAAAGGAAGTATATTATCAGATACTCTAATAGACTTACGTCTCTTTGCACGAAAACTATCACTGAGGGTACTGTTTAAAGACAATATATCTGACAATGATGACTTTAATTGTAGAACCTTAACTTGTAAAAGGAAAAGTCACTATGTACCTCCTATGCCGCAGACTGTTGATTCTTTTGTGCGTGCATGTGAACGCAAATTTTATGCTTACTATGAACAGAAGAAACGCAAGGGTGTTTTTGTAAATCTTAATCATGAACAAAGATGTGCACTGGATAACCTCTGTCATGACATTAATTTGGTGTTTAAACCAGCTGACAAGGGAGGGGGGGGTAGTTGCTTTAGATACAAGCACATATAAAGAACTAATGTATAATATGCTGAATAATGATGAGGCATACAAAATTATAGATAAGTCTAAAGTAACTTCTATTATTAATTATGTACATGATACCATTTATGATTTACTTATGACTAGATCTATAGATAAAGTGCTTTATGACTTTCTAATCATAGACTCACCGTTGATTCCCCTTATCAAAGGACTACCCAAGCTGCACAAAAATGAAGATCCTCCCCCACTACGACCAATAGTGTCAGGTGAAAATTGGGTTACGGAAAACATTTCCCAATATGTACAATCCAAATTAGGGGTTATGGTTAATGCTATTCCTACTATATTGAAACATTCATACAATCTCCTGGATGATCTAAAGCAAGACCTAGTAAGGGACAATATTCATTGCAATACTTTATTAGTTACGCTGGATATTAAAAGTTTATTTACCAGCATCCCTAATGACTATGGCCTTGATGCAATAAGGGACCATTTGGTCAAACTTGGTACGATAGACAGCAATGAAATAATGAATATTTGTTGTTTATTGGACCTAATCTTGAACAACAACATTTTTCTGTTTGACAACAAGGTATATGCGCAGACATGGGGAGTAGCCATGGGCACTCCCTGTGCCAACGCGTATGCCAATTTAGTAGTCTATAAATGGGAACAGGAGTTCATATTTGGAGATTACAGGTATAATAACGTCGTTTTATACAGACGTTTTGTAGATGACGTCCTGATGCTTTGGAATGGAGGCATGGAAATGCTAGAGGACTTCATATGCTATATGAACTCCAGTACCACTTTCTTTAACTTTACTTATGAATGTTCCCCAATAAGTGCTAATTTTTTTGACATTACCATTATAAAGGAGAATGATAATAGCTTAACCACTACCCTGTACAGAAAATCTTGTTGGAAGAACAGTATTCTTCATTATGATAGTCTACATCCATGCCATGTCTTCCGTAACATTGTGGAAGGTCAGATAACTAGAATACATAGGCTGTGTAGCAATGAGCAAGATGCCCTAGATCTAATAGAACATCAAAGGGAATATTTCATAAACAGGGGCTATCCGCTTGAACTAGTTAATAGTGTAATAAAAACCCACACACAAATACCAGCATATGTAAAGAGGAGAAGTTTTATCCCCCATAAAGGGAGGAACAACAAGGTCATTGCATATGGAATTAAATATACCAATGACATTGAACAATTAACTCAAATCATCAGAGGTAATTGGAAGATATTGCTTCTGGATCCCTCTCTTATGCAGATAGTGGGGAAAAAAACTATTTTTAGATTTAGTAATTGCTTGAACATCAAGAGGCTACTTTGTAAAGAAAAATTAGACACGGCCCCGGTTGATATAAGAGTCAATTTTAAAAGAGGTACTTATGCATGTGGTAGATGTTCATTATGTAAATATATCAATAAGATCTAAGATTTTAACATCGCAGGTATTAATATGGACTTTAAACCAACCTTCTATGCCACATGTGACACCAAAAATGTCATCTACCTAGCGACTTGTAATCAATGTGATGCTTACTATGTAGGGATGACATCACGTAGGCTAAAGGACCGTGTCTATAACCATGTATATGACATAAAGAAAATCAACCCTACAAATGCTTTAGCCATACATTGTCATGATAAATCCCATCATAGCTTTAGCTTTTTGGTGTTGCAAGTAGTAAATCCCAATAGAAGGGAAGGGGACCACATAGGTACAATTGAGATGTTTGAACTAAGATGGATTCTGAGACTTAAAGCCCATATTTCACCTGGACTTAACTCAGTGGTTAGCATCCGTCCTGCTCTATTATGATCATTCAGTACTTCTGACTTCTTCTGTCCTTGCATTTTCCCATATTAAACACCATAAGCATTCTAATAAGTTGTATTATTATCTGACATTTGTTGGTCTCTCCCTCATAGAATTAATATTATATGTCAGTCTTTGATACATTTCATCTGACAGGCAACTATCTTGGTATTGTAGTGATTCTTACTCTCAATGTAACATAATAATATATATTTTTAGATGGCCTGATTAAGTTGGCGTATATATAAAAAACTAAAAATATAAAGTAATAAAATATATATATAACTACATATAACTATTCATATATTGAAGTTTGCACTGAATTATCTATGCTAGCAGTCTCATAATTCAGTATAATTTGTAAATAGGGACCACAAGGAGGGCAATATAATGAAGATGATGTTGGTCAGGCCAAAATTATTGAAGTACAATAAATAAATAAAGTAATGAGTGCTATTTTGCACTAGCTCAGTAAATACCTGTGAGTTGTTAGATTTTTGACATAGCTAAAGAAGGCTTTGTTGTTATCTTTTGAATATATTTTTCTTTCGAAGTTAGCCTTGGATGATTTTATGAGGGACCTTAGTTTCTTACTGATACTGATCAGGGATGCCTTTCCTTTTAGGGATTTGCTTTTTTTCTGAACTAGTTTCCTCCTTCTATTGTATAACCTGTTTATGGCTTTCTTAGAGGAGTGAGTCTTGGTTCTGCTAGGGATGGCATGATCCATGCATCCTTGTAGGTGCTCAGAGTGCATTTGTAAAGGTTTCTGCATCTTATCCTTTAGCTTATCTTAAATAAGGTGAAGCTTGCTTGAGAATAGTTTTTTAGTTTGGGATGGTGGTGGGGTGTGGACACCCAGAGTTTATGGTCTGATTTAACCAGTGACGGGTTGACGTCCGGTGTCGCCCATGTTGGTGATGACCAGGTCCAATACATTTTCACCTCTGGTAGGGGAGTTTACCAGCTGATCCAGGGCATTTGAGTAGATGAATTCCAGGAAGCGCTGGGCCTGGGAGTTTGTACTTGAGTAGTTTTCCCAGTTAATGGTAGGATAATTAAAATCGCCCAATATCAGGGTGTTGGACCTTCCAGAAATTATGGATGTCGATCTGTAGCAGGCCACAATTTGCATTGCAGATTTGCTCGATGTTAGTTGCACATGGATGATCTCAGAGGTATCATTCTGCGCCACTAACCTAGAGGTGTAGGCATCCTTGATGAATATGGATACATTGTATATAAGTCCGTGTTCTGTAGAAACATTTTATATGAATAGTTTCCGGTAGTGCTGGGGTTAGAGCCTTGAATCAGGTTTCAGTTACTGCACAGATGTCGACGTGCGTGCATTCTGAGATTTAAACTCCTGGCATTGAGAAGCATAACCCTCAGTTTTTTGTTAATTGTGCTGTTTATGGAGGTGGGTTTGACTTTGAGCCTTCTGAAAAAGTGACAGAACACTGGATCCCCTTTGAATGACACCAGAAGCTTAGCCAATTGTTGACATTCTCAGTTTGTTTCTTTATACTGAGGTATGATTGTAGAATTAATCATCATCATATTGCATGGATTACATGATCAGAGAGCTCTTCCGTGTCTCTTTGCATATAAGGCACGCTCTCAGGTCATTCCACACCAACATGAACAATGACAGAGTTATATTTGTAATTGTAACCTGATGACCTGCGACCTGTGTTATGTGGCATTCGCTCCCAACAGGCAGCTAACAGTAATCTTCTCCTTGTCGAGCCTATGGTGGGACCTTGCCTGACTATAGAGTCACCTCTTCAGTGTGTTAGGTATGTTATTTCGCCTTAAGGGCTGTGATTGTGCGGCACGCTGATTTTGTGTTTTATGTGTTGTCTGGTTTGTGACGGGAGGTGTAGGTTGTTTGGGTGTCTGCTTTGGAGGTCTCTGATGCTTTTGCAAGTTTTTATTTAGTGCCTCCGAGTATGATTTTGTGTATTTATGTGTATTTTTTGCCAGTGCTTGTTTAGTAGGTCTATGTGTGGCTGGAGGTGTGGTGCAAGTGTCAACCTTCTCCTCCTGATTGTCTGTTCCAGTCTTGGGTGGAGAGAGCTTAGCCTCCAGTTTGGCTGTATAATTGCATCTCTTGCATATGTTAAGTGGTCTGTGGTAAGAGGAGAGGGTTGTCTGTGTACATGAGGCAGTTGTAACATTGCCTCAGGATATCCAGATTCACCAGCTGAACTGGACAGTACACCTACAATTGCCCTTTGGTCATGCCTGAACAGTAGGGTGAGCTGCTTAGTCACTTGGTTGGTGAGGGGTGAATAAAGAGCCTTGCCCTGCTGGGCAATCAAGTGTCAGGGTATATTAGTGCTTGCTATTAGGTCTGAGCAAGTGCTGGACTGTAGGATGCTTTTTGAGTGCTTAGGTTGAGAGTTAGACTAGTTTCAAGGGAAAAACTGAAGAGGCTACTTAGTGGAGCCGGGAATAATTTAACCCTAGCTAACCAGCGCTGCCCGGTGCACAAAACCGTGCAAATGAGGTTTTTATAGCAGGGAAATGAAAGAGATAGAAATTAGCCCAAAATGGCCAATAAACTACTAACTTCTGGGCTGGAACCACTCCTCCAGGGATCGATAGGCGGCTCAAAGCTCCCCTCTCTCACAGGTGAACAGAGAAACTTCCTTCTAACCAAGCAAGGTATGGACAACTCAGAAACTTGTAACACAGCCCTGAATTCAGCACTAGCCTGAAAACTGGCCTATACTTGCCTACAAAGGTGGGAAACAAGGAATTTTTTTTTTTTTTTTTTGGAAAAGATAAGGCAAAAACTGCAAAAAAAAATACACTTAAAACAGCTTTAAACGACTACAAACGATCAGAAAGGCTATTGCACTTTAGTGTGTAGCCTACAACAGTTAAATTATTTAAACAAAAAATTACTTTTTAAAAGTGCAGGCAGTCAAATAAGTACAATATGTGAAAAAAAAAACAAGCTTTTAAATCACAATAAACAAATCTTCAGAAGTATGCTGGATATCAGTGGAAAGGGAGGGAAAGTATCCTGGAACATTACAGACCAATGGAAAGAAAAGGCATCTGTCTTCCAGGACTTCTTGCACAAAGCCCTGGAGCAGAATCTTGCCAGATGATTATTCAGACAGCAGGCAAATAAGTCTACTTGAGGAACTCCCCCACAGATGGATCAGATCTTGGAAGACCCCATTCGTATGGGTCTGCCCTTGTTCTCCAAAGCTTGTCTACAACACAGTTTTGCGCTGACAGAATGCTAGATGCCTGTGAAGTAAGCTTGTGCTCTGAAGCTACATCCCAAGCTAACATTGCTAGTTAGCAAAGGGGATAAGACCTGTTTCCCCCTTGCTTGTTGATGTACCACACAACTGTGGCATTATCTGTACCAACTCACAGGTCCCAGGGATCAAAGATGATTCAGAGAGTAGAGTGCCTTGATCACAGCAAGTATCTCTGTTATATTTATGTGACTGGATCTGTCCTTGGTGTCCTACAAACCTTGCACTTTATCACCACTGAAACTGCTCCCCAAGCAAAGCCCAGTGTGCCTGAGGTGACTGACTACTTTGGAACAGGGAAGAAGAAGGGGAGACATGGATTTAGGGATATCTGTTGTCTTCACCAAATGATTTCCTTTCTAACGAACCCCATCACTGGGACTTAAAAGGAGAAAAGATGTTGGTGCTGGGACAAGAGAGAGACTTTAGATACCACAGTATCTTTCTCATGTGGAGTCTCACCAGTCATAACAGATGACATGAGACCCAAAATCCTGAGGAAATTCCTCACAGTGACAGAATTCTGAGTGGAAAATCTTAGAAATAGATCTAGATATAGATCTATTTTTTCCCTTTGGAATAAAAGCTCTTTGAATTGAAGTGTCAAGGTGACACTCCAGAAACACAATCCTGTGTGGAGGAGTAAAGTGTTCTCTTGAAATCCCAGCTTGTGTTAGAAATCTTTCATCCAAGTGAGAGACTCGTGACACTTTGGATGAGTTGCTCATCTTTGCAGATTCTTTTTTTTTTCAAATATGGAAAACTGTGGATAACCTGTAGCCTGCAATGAGTTATATATAACTGGATCTATATACTTTGTGAACACTCTTCATGCAGTGAACAATTCAAAAAGTAAGGCAGAGAACTGCATGTGATCCAGGAACACACAACATTAAGAAATGCAATAAGACTGGATAAATAGGGATGTGATAAGCATCTTTTAAAACCAGTGTTACCAGGAAACTTGAATGAGGAAAAAAAAGGGAACAGGTTGGGAAGGTACAGCATTTTGAACTTTGGCATTATCACAAACAGGTTTAGAAAAGACAGATCCAAAAAGGGTCTCCAAATCCAGAATGGACTCCAAACATTTTCTTTCTTTGGCACTAAAAACCATCCTTGAATAAAACTCTTTTCCAACTTGGGTAGGGCAAACTGGTTCTATCACTTATTGGGACAACATGTGATGAAGGACAGTTGGGAAAAAGTGCCTAGCCCGGTAGATGAGGGATTACTCTCTGGAAGAGAGGAATTTTCTCCCACTGCCCTCTGTAATATTGATGGTTCATAGGTTCATTGGTAAGTATTAAGCTAATGACCTTGTGGAACATTTGAAGCCTTGAGTGAGAATAAAACCCTGTACCTTGCGTCTGTGAGGTAAACACCGTTAACATCATGCCAATCCTCAATGCCACCCCCCCCCCAAATAGTTTTCAGAATCCAACTGTCTGAAATTATCTGTTGCCAGAGAAAAAATTGGAGATTTCAACTTTCTAGAAGGGAAAAGGGGCTGCCAGTTATTCTGATTAGCTGGACTGTCCTTGGTTTTGGGAGGTTCCAAAATTCTTTTAGGAACCCCCCCCCCCCCCCACCTCTTGCCAGTTCTTCTTAAACATTTGTTTAGCTGCATTTTGTTGAGATTATATTTATTTACTTTTGAAAAAAATGAATGAAGGATTAGAGAAACCCTTTGAAAATTTGGAAAAAAAGGGCTGCCAGTTATGGGTATGAGGCATACTGGTGTTATAGCTGTAAGAACAAGGTCAAGCAGATTTGAGCCTCTAGTAGGGGAGAATATTATCTAGTCAACAGAGTCAGGGTTGATTATGCCCAGGTGCCTATATGAGATGTTTGTGGCATACGTTTGCTATTTTGTCAAATCGTAACTGAAATCTTCCACAATTAATGTGTTAGGTTCAATAGTTAAGGACTTGTTTGCTTAGTTACATGTTTTGGGCTATGGTAGACATAGAAGGGCTTCTACAGTTAGTGATTTAACAGGTGGATTTGTTTACAGACACTAGGATATGCAGGACTTCTTGCTCTTTATCTTGCTGGATTAGCCAAGAGATAAGAATGCAAATGAGTACAGACATGGCCTTACTGAAAATTCAACCACCCTCACCAGTGGGTTTGATCAAATGAAAAGCATAAAACTCTGACAAGGAAGGAGCTTTGTTAATATATTGTAAGCAAGTTTCTTTAATTATACAAATAAGTATTTTTTAAGTGTTGGGAAAGCCTTGAGGACAGGCATTTTATTGTTTAAACATCTAGCTTTCAACAGTGTCATGTTATTTTTAACACCTGTACAAATTATGACTTAAGACATAGGCACACATATATCAACAGAATAGAAAAACAAAGCATGCAAGATGTTTTCCATTTACAAAGATTATACATAGATTTTATTTTTTTGTAATCATCAGTCTAACATTAAATAAATTGCTAAACTCCTCCCTTCCCTTAAACCTCACTCCTCCTGAACATTATTCTGCATGTACTGTTCCTACAATTTCCATTTATTTCTATTTAATTTGCCATTCTCTTTTCTAAGATAGCTCTTTCAGTTTTTATAATGTTCAGTACTCCATATACAGTTGGTTTAGATTGCCTTCCATTTTCTAGAAATTGCTGTTTTGGCAGCCAACAGAATTAAACTTAAAAAGGCCTTATGATGTCTGGGCAATTCATATCCTTAGTTACAACCATTTGCTCAACCAATATTATTTACAGAGTACTCTGTAGGGAATTTTTAAATTCTGCCAACTCATTACATTCCCCAAGCATGTTTCCTGTGATAACTGTTTGAAATGTCAGAACCTGCTACAGTGAGGCCCGAAATACAGAGATTGAATACTCGAAATAATGGACTTGCATAAACCAAGTCTGAAATGCCATTTCTTGGAATATTTCCTTTTATTTAAGGGATGGCAATGTTGGAGGGAATATACATAAGTTGGGGGTGTGAGCGTTTGCCAACCCTGCAAAAAGAAGCTTTGAGAAGAGCTATCTTTGAGATTCACTCTTCTGCTGCGTTTTCAGTCTTTTTTTTTTTTTTTTCAGAATGTCGGCACTTGACATGCCATTCCCAGTTATCTCTTTCTTCCCCATCATACCTCCCCATCATACCTCCAACATTTGCTATCTGAGAAACAATTCTATGAAGTCTACTTGGGGTATAAAGTATCTAAGCAACCACTTTCAAGCAAAGATCCTAAACCTTCTGGACTTTGTTGCACTCTTTGGAGCCATACACATGTCCTCCCATTGTTTTCTTTTAAATTGCTTTTCCAGTTGCTCTTCTCAATCTTTTCCTCCCCTAACTGATTCTTATATTTATCACGCAATATTTTACATCCCTACTAATTTTCCCTTTTTAAAAAGCAGCTCCTGTTCTAAATTTGGATAAAACCCCCAACAGAGCAGGTCTTTCACTTAAGATTCTCCTAGCCCTTTCTCTTTGCCTGTACATGTATATCAATCCCAGTAGGGAAGGCTGTCTCTAGCCTGCAATCCATACACCTTCTTGGCCTTATCCCACTCTGCCTTTTCCTCTATAGTTATACTCCTACAACCCATGTTTTGTTGCCCGTTTTCTCAAGTAAATTACAGTCCCTTCTTCCCTATTTTCTGCACCCCTACTTGCAGTCCTCCCTATTGGCAAAATTTAATTTCTCCACTCTTGTTGGTTTAGTTCTTAGAATAATTTCTGCTACTTTATGAATATAATATTCTGTATGGTTGGCATTATTCACCTTAAGGATCTACACCCTAACTCCCACTTTCTCTCTACTTCTTGAACTTCCCCTGCTTCATCACCATCTCTTCCCATTTTGAATTATAACCTGCTGCTTGTATTACGTACATGAACCTTGACTGTGTAGCTCTAAAATAATCCTTCAAATCAAGTAATCCAAAACCATCTTTTTCTACGGGAATGATCAACTTATCCTAATTGACCCTTGCCTTCAATCCTCCCAGAAAAATTCCTTCAATTCATATTGGCCTCAACGTCTCCTCTGGTTGATAAAAATATACCTGACCGATATATAAAATTAAAGGGATTAAAAACATTTTCACTGCTTTACCTTACCATCTCGTAAACAACAGCTTCCAGTTTTTCAGATTTTGTGAAGAAAATAACAAAATTCAAACCACCAAGATGTAAAATACCAGTTATTTATTAAGACTCTCAATGTAAGTGTGTTTGGGTGAAATAGCCTACATCAGACAATTCACAAATAAACTGAATCACATTTAAAACACAATAATGAGCCCTCCTCATCTTGAGGGCAGGTTTAATTGAAATAACCCCATTCAACCCAGGTGGTATGTGTGCAAACATCTCTATAATCCATTTACTTTCATAGTATTCTGTCAAATTGCCTATATCACCCCCTCTCCTGGACCATAAAATCAAAGGTATGCCCATTATGTTCACTTACATGCTGAAATAAAGCATTGTGGGTATTGCCTGTACATATTGCTGATAAATGTTGCAGTATTCTGTTTTTTAATTTACAGTTAGTTTAACCCACATAGAACGAATGGCAGTCCTTGCAATGAGCTAAGTAAGCAATATCGGTTGTATGACAATCTGCATATGATGCCAGTAAGTATTGTTAACTGGTAATAGGATGAATAAATAAATTGTTCTTCCTAATATACTTGCAAGCTTTGCAATGTTAACATGGGAAACTTCCCTGACGTGTAATATTATTGATACATCTCCTGGATCTCTCATTACACAGCAGATCTTTTAAGTTTTTGTTTTGTTTAAAGCAAACCAGTGGTTTATGAGTTATAATTTCTTTGAATCTATCATCTGTATGTAATATACCCCCATTTTTCCTGATGATATCACAAATACCTCCTATGTTGTTACTATACTTCAAAGTTACTCTTAAGGATTGTCTCAGGGTCCCTGTATTATTCTGGTAGTCAGTTGTGTCACCAGAAAACCAAGGCTTAGCATTAGTTTGTCTTTTGTTTGCACATTCCTGATAAGCTACATTTATTTTATCACCATTGTAGCCTCTCTCATGAAAAGTATGCTGTAACTCTAGTGACTTCTGTTTAAAACACATTTCGTTTGCACATAGCCTAGATGTTCTGTAGAACTGTCCCTTAGTTATATTATCAAGCACATGCCTAGGATGCATGCTATCATAGGGTAAATGCGTGTTGCGCCAACAGTCCTTTCTCTATAGCATGCTGTCAATTACCTCATGGTCACTTCTAGTTAAATGAACACCTAGAAAATCTATACTACTATCAGAATAAGTCACCTTAAATCTCAAAAATCTGTTGTTGCCTCCAAGTAGACTACAAAGTCATATAACTCATCACTACTGCCCTCCCATAATAAAAACAGGTCATCAACAAAATGTGCATAATACTTCAGTTTTTGCTGCCATCTAAACATATTGTTGTCAAATAGAACCTGATTCTCCCAGTATGCCAACACAAGGTTGGCATATGAGTTCGCACAGGCGGTGCCCATGGCTACTCCCCTATTCTGGCGATGTACACCATTGGCAAACATAAAGATGATATTGCTTAAAACACAATTCAACAATACAATAATCCTATTAACTTGAATAGGTTTTAAACCAGTATCATTGCTTAAAATTCTTTCTATGGCCATTAACCCATAGTCTTTAGAAATAACTGTGAATAAGCTGTTTATACCCAATGTTACAAATAAACGTCTGCTATCAGTCAATGAGCTGAGATATGAGTGTAAGGACTGCAAAAAATTTGCTATGTCTTTCAAAATTCAAGATATTTTGCTTAGGCTACCCTTGAGTTGAGATTCTATCCAGATGGAGGCATGTTCTGTGAACCACCTTCTACCAGAAACAAGGGGACATAGAGGTGGGTCCTACTCCTGAAGACCTTTATGTATTTTAGGATAGGCTTTAAAGATTGGTATTACAGGGTGTTCCACCCACAAAAATCTAAAGGTGTTTTCCGTGATCTGGTTACTACTTTTTAAATTTAAAAAATCGCACTTAACCCTATTAATAATCATGGTTTCTTCTAGGGGTGATAAGTGCTGGTATGTAGTATTATCACTATTAGTATTATCACTAAGCATATCTAAAACCTTATTGTTATAAAAATCAGTACTCATCACAACTGCCCTCCCTTATCAGCTGGCTTGATGTTAATATCAGTGTTAGCTATTAGTGACTGTAATGCCTGCTTTGTTCCTTAGTCAAATTATGAAAGACATGTCGCTGCTTATTATTAAAACATTGCATCAAATCTGCTTCACAAGTTTTAAGAAAGGTTTCAATTACTGGACTTAAGGGAGGGTTGAACATACTGGGTTGTCAGGGTTCAGTAGTTTGTATTACATCATTATTACCAAACATTTTCTTTAACTCAAGGTTTATCCCAAACAGGCTAAGTTCAATAATTAAATCACTTAAATATTGACCCGTATTAGGGACAAACATTAAACTGTTATTTAAAACACAGAGCTCTGCTTCAGTTAAAACAGTATTAGATAAATTATAAACATTGCAGTTATAAGCATAAAAGTCACCATTTGTAGTCATACAGAAGTTTTCTGTCGTTTGGTGCCTTGGTAATATGGTGGATGGTTCAACTGACGAAGCTACTTCTTCATAGGGACTGGGAGAATGGGAAAAGAGTTATTAGACACCTTCGGTCTAGCTCCTAACATATTCACATTGGATGTAGTGCAACTTCCATGTTATTCAGAACCCTAGAGCTCTGTGAATCAGCTTCATTTCCTTCAGTACTAGGTGTAACTTTAGTCTTGCATGATGTTACAATGTGTGTAGAGGTCTGTGACTTCCTTTTATTCACCTGGAATTAAGATGGAAGGCTCCTGATTCCTAGAAGTAGCTTGAATACGTGGTCGAGTAGCATTCGCTTCCCTTGGCCATGTAAAATGAATTCTTTTTAGGAAGTCTTGATAATCTCTCTGCAATTTCTTGCTTCTAATGCATTGTAACCTCGCATCATAAGTGGTGATAGTACAGTATAAGTCATGGAGTTTAGCCTGATATCACTCCTCCTTAAATTTCAGCTCCATTTCCCCCTACCTGTCCTCAACAATTTTCACTAATTCTTTCTCTATGTGGATAAAGAATTCATTAAGTAAACACATATAGGAGAAGCTTGTTTCTAGATTTAGCTGCTGCCACTTCGCTAACAGTGATGAATATTGCTCATCATACGTGGGCAAGCATAACACCCGCATGCCCTGTGGAACAATTTTATGGTGCAAGCAAGCCTCAAAGTGCAAACTCTGCCATTGGAGGCATTTTAATTTGTATAAGTCTCTTTCCAAGGCAGTAATAAGATCCAAAAAAAGCATGTCGCCTTCTTCCTCTTCAGTGTCCTCAGGTACAAAACCATTAGGAAATATGAAGTTGAAGTTCAGCAAATGATTATTCTCCATAGCAGTAAAAAAAATATATATATATATATATATATATATATATATATATATTATAAATATATATATATATCAATATCAAGCATGCAAGTCTCAACTTTACATTAAAAAGATATAAAGGATAGGTTCCCTTGTGTTAAAGGAATCAGATCACTTCCAATAAATCAGTGTGCCAGTAATTAAAACAGACAAAATCAAGTAAACAGTCAGTCGAAACTAACAGCCAACAAGCCAACATCAAACAAACATTCAAAAGACAGCAAGTTACCCTTCACTCACAAGGGCAAACTAGCAAAACTGTCCCAAATGTATGTGTGTGTGTGTGTGTGGGGGGGGTGGAGACACTAGCAGGAACACAAGTCTCTTTATTAGCTTAAAAAGCTAAATGTTCACTTCCTTGGTGTTGAAGGGATCAGATAAATGAACACTTCCAATAAATCAGTGCAGCAGCATTTGTCTGTTTAGAAGGTGCAGCACAAGAAAATGTTGAAGTACAAAATAACATCAATTCATTTTATAAAAGAAATCAGATTAAATTAGTTAATTTTACACTGAGCTGTCAGTCACATGGCTGATTTTCTCAACCACTTACAGTGAAGAGTGCCAAAAAATAGCTCTTACGACACTCATACGTGCAAACTTATGAACCCCATAAACATGAGTGGTTTGCACTATTTAGTTGCTGAGAAGAATGGGGTGCTTTCATGACCGAAATAATCCTATTAAGCAAAATAAAAGAATACTCTTAATGTTGCTGGACAACATCATCTTTCAAGATATTGCAACACTTTCCTTTTGGCTTCACTGCCCAAGCAATAAAAAATAAAGCAAGCTGAATCTCCTTCAGAT
Source organism: Protopterus annectens (assembly GCF_019279795.1). Classification (NCBI taxonomy): domain Eukaryota; kingdom Metazoa; phylum Chordata; order Ceratodontiformes; family Protopteridae; genus Protopterus; species Protopterus annectens. Next base: position 78,795,167 of record NC_056729.1, on the reverse strand, counting down.
ATCTGCCACTAGATAGTGTGCACCTTGCATACCTGCACTACTTCTGTTTGGAGACTCCTGACCTCTGCACAGTAAGTCATATACAGGAATAGAATCACAAGCAGTGTAACAATCTAGTAGGGAAATGATGTGTTATGAATTAGAAATGTTTTGTGGAATAATAGAGTTATCCAATGCCAAGTCTAATCATACGAGTGTCAGTATAACTTGCCTAAAGGCACACTAGTTTAAACAAATTTCTTAAGTAAACTGATGAAATGTAACACACTGCTTCAAAATTAGAAGATAGTAACACTTTTTATTGATTCAAACTACAGCACAAATATTTGTAGTCTGGAGAAAAACAATCATTTTAATCTAATAGTTTCACTGCTCCAAGGCATTCCTGTGTAAAAGACTGAAGCAAACACACTACAGAAACACTGTTATGGAGTATAAAAACTGACCTAAAAATGATTGCATAACACCCATACAAGCTTTTTAAACAAAACAAAAAATGGCCTTATAATGCAATGTTTCTAACATAGTGCTCCAACACCAGCCTTACAACAAAGGCTCCAACCAGGAAACCAGAACTCAAAACAAAAAAAAATAAAGTTAATACATTTTATAATTCGTTGAATTTAAGAAGATTAACATGGTATACTAGCAAAGGATTAAGCTGCTTGCCAAAACATAATATGGTCCACTACAAAAACAAAAATCTGCTTTACAAAATGAATAAGAAATCTAGTTAGCATAAGCCACCATTCCTTTTTTTCAAACTATATTCATTACAATGAAAGTGTGATGTTAAATAAATCCAAACCAAAAGGCAAAAAGGTGACAAACTATTCAGTGAAGGCTGCAAGAAAATCCCAGCCAAGATGAAGTTTCCACTGTGGAACAAAAACTTTTAGTGGAAACCCATGGGATATAGACACATGACCCTTAAAGACCTAAATGACTTCTGAATACCCATGCCTTTTTACTATTAAACCTTTATGGGTGCATTCAGGCCAATATATTGGGCAAATAATAAAGTGGGAGCTGGCTTTATTAGCTTGAATGTAGCCATAAAGACTTACAAAGGTAAAACGTCACAGGCACACAACAGGCACACAGAAGCCATTCAACTGAAATACTATGTCCTTAAGGGTACGTCTGCAGGTATCCCACAGGCCTCCACTATAGGGAGTTTCAGGTATTAGTGAAGACTGTAGTGTGGCTGCATTTTTCTTGCAGTTTTTATGAATATTAAATAAACATGCTGAAATGGTCAGCTACTGCTCAAGGCTTTACACAAATCTCAGCGGCACTTACTAACAAGGTACTACATCAAGAACGCCTCATTTTTACTTCTATGCATTTGTTAACATAAACGGTCTTGTTTGAGAATTCTTTTTAGCCACAACCAGAGATATAGGCAGAAGGATGCAATTTAGATACAAGTATTACTGACAAATCAGATACATAAAGCAGATGTATTACATTCAGACAAAACAGAAAGTTAAAGATATGAGGCATCAAGAATTCTATTAATGCCAGCTTAATAAATTTTAAAGCAGCAGTTCTAGTTTGAAATATACTCAGTATAAGAAAAGAAAGAAAGAAAACAAGCACCTTTTACAGAAGGACTTTGTCTGCCTTTGCCCCCCCCCCAACAATTATTACACCAAGGCTGTACCATCTCTAATCTCTGAGAAAAGGAATATCCCATTTAGGTTAAGTGTACAAGTGTCGACTCACAGCAAGAGGGTCTCTGGTTTGCTTCTCAGCTGGACTGCCTTCTGTGCGGAGTCTACATGTTCTCCCTGCATCCGTGTGGGTTTCCTCCGGGTGCTCCAGTTTCCTCCCATGTTACAAAGACATACATCAGGAGCGTTTCTCCCTGGGCCTCCACTGAAAATTAGCTTCACTCCAAGGCGGACTTTCCTGGTTAACAAATGTTAAATAAATAACATATATACTTTAGAAAGAATATAATTTGGGCTTTACATTTATAATTTGCACAAGTGAACTTTAAGTAGCATGCCTTAGCCTTGGATTAGTTAGTAAGTTAATTCTGTGTGCAGAAACACAACTTTACAATGTTGTGATTAGGAGATTGTGTGGATAAATCATAGGGATAAGCAGGAACAGACAATGGGATTCATAAATAGTATGTGCTGTATATCAGCTTGCAGCATCACAGTACTGTTGAACAACTGCAGCCATGAAGAACTCATTAACTATGGCAGACATATGGTATGGAAATGCAATGGATACTAACTGTAAGTTGTTCTACAGCTAAAGGCACCCTAACGCCACATGCCCAACCACTTATGGTAGACCAGAACACAGGAATATTGTCCAAGGTGGACACTATGAACAACAGTGTACAAAAATGCACCACGTTTAACCTACATAAACTCACAAAGACAGGAAATACAAGTCAAACCAACATTATTATGAACTGCATTAAACAGCGTTTGTAGTATGTTTTAACTGTTTAATACATCACCTTCAGCACTTATTCAAGGACATTACTGCCCTGCACCTGCAAACATTGGGTATGCCTAACTAAATGTAAAGCAGATGAAGCAGGATGCAAAAAGACATGTTTTACAGGCATCCGTTCTGTCTGATAGTTAAATGCAGCACAATGGGATAAACATGCAATTTTCGAACTGCATGAAGCAGAGTCTATTAGTACTGAAAGCACTACAAAATAACAAGCATCACAGTTGTTCAAACATCGGGGGGGGGGGCAAGCAGCTCATTTTACTAAGACGGCAACACCTGCAGGAATGCAGGCATATCACCTGCAGTGAGGAGCCAGATGTGCCCATTTTGCAGATTCTTAACCAGGAGGCTAATACTGCTCAGCAGAGAATGTGCACCTCCTAATATTAACAATTGTCCAGTGTGCAAGTTGCTAAGGTGAATGGACAAGATCAACAGACTAATCTGTTCCTTATTACCAGACTCCCACCTCCACTGGAGAATGAATGGTTTGGAGGGCTCTTGCTCTGACGGATGAATGATTGGGTCAACTGGATGAAGGACTAGGAAAGTTATTGAGCAAATCATTTAAACTCACAAAAAATGTGCAGTGGCATAATTCCCCATCTAAAATACAACAGAAACAAAGATGCAGCTGCATAAAAACACTAAAAAAATGAGTGCATCATTAGAATACAGCAACATAATTAAAAAAAACCAAAGTATGTATAGGAATATGCATTTCTCTGCAAAATAACCATTCAGCTTAGAGTTCACCAGTGGGCTCTTCAGAGGATTCTGCCAGTGGATTCTTATTTTTAACCCTTGCATTAAGAGCATCTAAAGGAGGGCCTGTCACTACTGCAACAGCTGGAGACGGAGGCACTGAAAGAAAGGGAGCACAACCTTCACATCCATCTTGCACACAGAATTCTGTCATTCCCAGTAGGCAGGTGCATCAAAGGTTAACCTTGCTTCTGATCATTATCTGGGTCCCTAGAAACACCAAGAAATAAGCTGAAGAAATGAGTGGACCTTTTCTGAAAACTGTACACAAAAAAGAGGCTGCAACAAACACAAGGCAATTAAGTGGAGTCCAGTAAGCTCTGTCTGGACATTCTAGCCCAACTATATAAAATCAATAATGCTTCCTGCCAAGCTAACTCCATTAATATATACAGAGAAAGCCCTGGCAAAGACACCTTCAGCTCTAGCTTCATTAGCAGCTTGAGCACTGAAGGAGGTGACATGGGAGGAAGGCAAATGATGAGGCAGAGCCGGATCGCTTCTTCCAGAGTGTGGTGTGCCAATCAGCCTATGTCACACAGTGAGGCACTGGGACTTATGCTGATACTGATGCTGAGTCAATGAACCTTTGCTGTTGTGTACAGAAGCATGTATTAGAGGGATTGGTAGAGCACATACATAGGGGCATTTTTCTTGTGATGCCATCACATATGTCTGTCATCATCTCAGCACATCAACAGGAAGTAGGATTTAGGTAGAAAAGCCCAGTGAAACTCACAGTATGATATCTCAATTGGCTCCATCCCACTCGGTGATGTGTGGTGGCCTGTACCCTTCTGTGGTTACACACAGAGAAATGAAGGACATCATTATACTGAAAACTCTTAAAAATGGAAATATTCCTGGTGTGGGTCACCCTAGGAGACCATCAGAGTTTAGGAAACTACTGAGTGTGGTATTATTAGGCATATGGCCACAGGAAAAGCAGGATGTCAGGACAGCACTGTTAAAAAATAAAGCAAAGAAAAAAAGTCAGTGCTTCATCATTCCAACTGCTTCCGTCACTCTCCACACAAGGTAAAGTTTACCTGACTATCCTCTCAAATGACACTTCAACATCCCATGCACACTAGGATGATGACCACTGCCTGCCCTCTAAATGCTCAGACTACAAACAGCAATTCTAATACCTAATGAAAAGGTTGGGCAGCCAGTCCACAGCAGCAGCTTCTACCTCCCTGCTCCACATTCAACAGGTGCATCTCACATACCTTTAGCAGTTGTGCCTGTTGCACATTCTATTGGTGATCTGAAAGACTGAAGTCGACAAACCACAACTGCCAAACAGCAAAGCCTCCATCACACGTTCACATCACATACATATGCAAATATATAAGCACATCTGACCATGTATACTGGATAACATGGCAAAATAAGAGTAACATCTATCACATAAAACTTGCTGCATCTATGCAGATGCATGCATATGCATACGACTGTGGGCATGGTAACCCTGTTACATCATGTGCTGACAGGGACACATGTACAGTGGCTATATAGTCAATGCTGTAAACATTTCACAGACAAGGTCATTAACAAGCTATGCAAAACAGAGTGGGAAGACATATATAACATTTCCTACTGGCTTATACATCTATCCTGACAAATTAAATGCAGAATATTCTGCATTACTAAATATGAGTAAAAGGTAGCACATGTTTGAATACAAAGGTACTAAGAGATTTTTAAACATAAAAGTTTTAACTAGGTTGTAGCTACAGTGGGAGAGAAGTATTAGTAGAACAGCATACCATATTCCAAACAAATGCTAGGTAGACCAATATACCTGTAAACTGAGGGCAAACAACATGGGTTACTGACAATATACACACATGCATACATTTTTTTACATATATACATGAAATCATTCCTTTTAGTCAAATGTTCATATTACAGAAGGTCTTTAATGCCGGCTGAAGTGATCAAATAATCATAAGCTTGCTTCTGCTGACATTATTTTGTGGGAGGAAGCAGAACTACAAGGAGTAGACATTTGCCCTTTCCTCACTATTGTACCATCTCTCAGTTGGCATTTCTGTGCTGTTGTGCCACCTCAGTTTTGGGTATATATAATATATATATATATATATATATATATATATATATATATATATATATATGTGGATCTATGCTGCACCCCCACCCGCCCTACTTAAATATACTAACTCTGAGATCGCACTACAGTGGGGAAACGGATATATTCCCTTAACCCCTGATGTAAAGCGATTCGCCGAATCGGCTTTCGCGAAAGTGGGCTTGTCCTTCTGTTTGTCGATGAAGTGTACTTTCAACAAACAGAAGGAAACCCATATATGCATACATATGTATATATATATATATATATATATATATACATATATATATATATATATATATATATATATATATATATATATATATACACACACACACACACATACACACACACAGTTATGTATTTATTGATTGACATTTACTGCAACACAGTGGATAGCATTGTTGCCTCACAGCAGGAGGTTCCCTGCTTCGAGTCTTGGCTGGAGTGCCTTCAGTACGGAGTCTGTATGTCCTCCCTGTGTTCAAGTGGGTTTCCTCGGGTGCTCCAGTTTCCTCAGACATTCCAAAGACATGCAGTAGGTGGATTGAACACTCAAATTGGTCATAGGTGTGTGTGTGTGTGTGTGTGTGTGTGTGTGTGTGTGTGTGTGTGTGTGTGTGTGCACCAGTATATGGTGTGGAAGAACTACAGTGGCAGAGCTAGTCACCCAGCAGTTTAGACTTTGGCTATAGATTGTCACTGTTGAAATGACCCCCTAAACTTATGTGCAAAATGAGAAAAGGGGGTTACGGATGGATGGATTTATTTACTGGGAAAGTTCGACTGAACAATAACTCATTTTCAGCACAGGCCTGGGAGAAACTCTCCAACATATTATATGAAAATCCAAAGCAAGTATTAGTAACGAGGCAACCAGGCTCTTCAAAAGTTTAACTGTCAGTCCAGATACTTATTAACAGAGTAAAATCAAGTGGGTAAGCGCTTTCGCTAAAAAGCTTCTTCAGACCTTATAACCACATACAAAATCTAGCACTCTTTAAATAAACTCCATGTTTAAAAATTCATCAAATCACAGCTGAGCACTAATTAAGTTAAAGTGACAGTGCATAAATGTCCAGCAAAACACATTTGAAAGCACACTATCAGAATACACACTGGCTGTCAGAATACATGCAGGAACAAAAACATCAGGAACATCTAAAAACATTCAAAAGATACAAAAATTAATATCTAATAAAACAAACATAACACTTTAAAAAGAAAAATTATAATTTCTGTACCCTACTATTTCTCAGCATAGGCTTAGTAGATGCTCTTTCATTTAAGTCTGAGCCCCTATCAGTTCTAAGCAAAATAATCGAATGTGCCTCTCTCCTTTCAGTATAATTCCTAATGTTGCCTTCTCTAATCTGCGGATGAATAACTTCTAAGACCCTAAAACTAAATTTATGTGTTTCCCCAGCTGTAACAACATGTTTGGATAAAGCATTATGTTCAGACTTAATCCTAATGTTATAAATATGTACTTATTCTATTCTTGAGGGGTCTATTTGTCTTACCCACGTAAAAAAAGTGACAAGAGGTCACATTCAGCCAAGTACACCACATTAGAGGTGGCACAGGTGGCTCCCACCTTAAAAACAAACTCCCTACCCAAATCTGGATGAATAAACTTATTTGAAGTGTTTATAAAAGTACAAAAATTACATTTCTCACAAGGTCTTGTAAATGTATTGTTATTTAGACTCTTCACAGTAGTATTACCATAACATAAAAGCCTTCTCAAATCTTTTATATTCCTAAAAAGGAACCTGGGTCTATCACCTACTATCCCTCTCAACGTGGGATACCCCTTCAGGATAGACCAAGGTTTACTAAAAATCTCAAAAAGCTCCTCATTGTCCTGCATAAAAAACAGAAGTACCTTAATTTGTTCAAAGGGATGTTTCTGTGATGGAATCACATTCCTATTTGGTCCAAAATAGGGGGTAGCAATGGTATCCCTGCGGTCACTAACTATTGAAAAGTTATTTTGTATCTCATTTGGTCGATAACCTCTACTAATATGTCTATTAAAGAGGCCATCTAACTCTCTCTTGAACCCTTCAAAAGTAGGGTTCAACCTAGATACTCTCATTCCTTGACCCTTGATCAAGTTCTTAAAAATAAAGTTGGGATGTATACTCCTTCTATTCAGTAGACAATTCCTATAAAAGGACCTATGAAAAACCCCAGTGTTAACAACTCCATTTCCTAGATTCTCAAAATAGAGATCTAAATACACTATTTTCACATTCGAAAACTCCATGGTGAATTTTAAACATTCAATCAACCCATTCATCAACTGGTGGAACTCAACCAGCTCTTGATGGTTACCTCTCCAAAGAAAAAACAACTCATCGACAAACCGCCAATAAAAAAATCACGTTGCCTATAAGCCTCAGTCATAAACAATACAGTGTCTTTCCAATGGGCTAAAAACGTGTTGGCGTAGCTATTGGCACATGAGGTACCCATAGCTACGCCATCATTCTGAATATATATTTTCCCATTATAAGTAAAGACATTCTTTTCAAGGACCATTTCCAACAAGTGACATATAAAATCTGTTTGTGCAGGTCCATATGTACTATGTACAGTTAAATATTCATTAAGATATTGGAAACCCAAGTCATTAGGAATGTTGGTAAACAACGTCTAGACAGCCATGGTGACAAAAGTCACTATATATATATATATATATATATATATATATATATATATATATATATATATATATATATTACACACACAGAAATATACATGTACAGTTTGTGTGCCTGTGGCAAAAACTTTGAGTCTGCTCCCTATAATAATCAGGTAATCGCCCAACCTAAACATGTTCAGTGTGTGTGTGTGTGTGTGTGTGTGTGTGTGTGTGTGTGTGTGTGTGTGTGTGTGTGTGTGTGTGTGTGTGTTTGTAGATGAATATACATAAGTGGCATGACAAAGACAACATCCACCAGTATGTATAAATAAGCAGAAAACTGAAAATTAATATTTGAGAGGTATATGCAAACATATGAATTGCAGCTTAAATCACTAGCAGATATATTCTGAAAAAGAAGCACCCTTTCAGCCATTTGAAGTACAGGTTAAATGACTCACAGATATCCCCAAAACACAATGCCAGTGGCACTGATATTTTGCAGGCAATGTCAATCCATCCTTAGCATGAACTTTACACATAGGAAACCAAGTTTTGCAGCCATCAAGAGTAAGGTCCAATATTTTCAAGTCTTGTCACTTTGCAATTCTTCAAAAAAAATGCACATTCTAAAACTTGTTGTACCGTTAATGCATTTTTGTGAAGGGTAGTCCTCCACTAGCTCCTCAAAGCCCAGCATCTTAGTGTTATGGCATGACAACATGACTTACCTTTTGCACCACTATATCTGGTGTAGGAAGCATTGATTAGGATCTTCATTCTAATGGAAATTCTTTGTTTTTTCCATTGTGGAGTAAAAAAAAAATGTTTTTTCTATGCTGATGCCAATGTCACTGAGAAGTAAGTGTGATTCGTGACAAACTCAGGAAAAACATAGAATGTGTCAATAGACTAATAAATGATTACTGCACTTGTGCAGACCCGGGAGCTTGCCTGACAATGACATGTGATGATATTACCTAGTGACACAGCATAGCAAGGTGGAGTTTCATAAAGAATTATATCCTTTGAATATCATACTGATGTATCAAACATGCTTGTGTTACAAATGTATTAGAACTGTATGGTATTTAAAAATCAAAATGTGTTTGTAAAGTTGCTTGTGTTAAAAAATGTATCAACAGTGGGTCCTGCTGGCAGCAGAGGTTAACCAGCTGGCTTACTTTAAGAAAAATAAGGGAAATGTAAATGAGCTGTTAAACCATTAACACATCACTCCACAGTGCTGAATGGGACCAGAGATGATATGTCTGGGAGCAGCCATTATCTGTTAGCTTTTGTAAAGAAGGGAGGAGGTGTAAATGTTTCTGGCTCCTAGGCACTGCTACAAAAGCTCTAAATGTGTATTGTAGCAGTCTGCTAAAGTCCTGTCTCAAACTTCAAAAAGGGATACTGTGAGAACCTAGAGTCATGTGATCAGATGAGGTCATTCTGCAAGCCAATTTGGAAGTTATATTTTACAGGGAATAATCTCCGAGTATGGAGTATTCTGTCTTGGGCCTGATAACAAGAAGGACTATTCACCACATCATCTGCCTTACTCTATTACGTAAGTAGGGAATAGTAGTTCTCCTAGATTCAGTCAGGGAAATATAGTGACGCTTAGTTTAGATATTGTTTTTCTTTATTTGTCTGAGTCTGTCCTATCAATGTTACTTTCAATATTTCCTGTGATTTGAAGTCTATGGTTTACTGTAAATATACATTCAGTATTTTCATGATCTTTTATTATTTATTATTAAATGTATTTAAAATATGACTCAGTCATTGTACATGCCGGTGTGAACGACCTGAGACGTACCTCCCTGGACTACATGATAAGAGACATAGAGGAGCTCTCTGATTATGTAGCCCAGGCCGGTATGACCCTGACCCTGAGCAGCATCTTACCCTCACCAAGAATGATGCCACAGTACAAAGACAAAATGATCAGTTTTAACAATTGGCTTAATTACTGGTGTCATTCTAAGGGGATCCAATGTCTGTCTGCTTGGGATGACATGCTCGACAAGCCAAGCTGCTTCGCAAGGGATGGCTTGCACCTGTCACCCCTGGGCTTCCGGATATTGGCCAAGGCTCTTGCCACCCCATAGTGCCTTTTTTAGGCAAGGCTCAAATGACAAACCTACCTCCCTAGAAAACACAAGTGGAAAAAAACTAAGGGTAATGCTGCTCAATGCTAGAAGTCTAAACCTCAAAATGCACGCCCTCGAAGCCCTCCTCAGTATGGAGAACATCGATGTCTGTGCAGTGACTGAAACCTGGTTCAAGGCTCCTGAGAGCACCCCAGCACTATCAGGTTTTACCTCATATCATGCTTTCCGGCCCCAAAACTTGGACCGAACCACAAAAGGAGGGGGAGTATCCATATTCATCAAAGATACCCGCACCTCCAGGTTAGTGGCAACGCACGAAGCATCGGAGACCATCCAGGTGCAACTAACCATAGGCAAAACTGCCTTACAGTTTGTAGCATGCTACAGACCACCCTCTCAAACTCAGGAACCCCATACAGCCTTCCTGAAGACACTGGAGAGTATGAATGTCTCTCCAAATACCATCATATTGGGAGACTTCAACTACCCAAACATAGACTGGGAACATTACTCAAGCCCAAACACCCTAGCCCAAAGGTTCCTAGAATTCATAAACTCAAATGCGATGGAACAACTAGTCACCATTCCCACAAGAGGAGACAATATACTAGACCTGATCATCACAAACATGGGGACAAAATGCTCCACACCGGAAGTATATCCCTCATTGGTAAGATCAGACCATAAATTAATCTCACTGGAAATCCACATCCGCCCCACCCCTGCACAAAAGACCACAGTGAAGAACTTCTCAAAAGCCAACTTCACACTTCTTAAGACTGAAGTGGTATCCTTCAAGGTCCCTGGGCCAGTGGAAACCACAACCCACACTGCTGAATCCTTTACAAATGCCTTCTACGGGCACCTTCAAGAATGCATGGATCATGCAATCCCAAATAAAACCAAGACCCATTCCCCAAAGGCAGGCACCGGTCTGGTGGACCCCAGCCATAAACAAACTTTACAACAGAAGGAGGAAGCTACTACATGACAGAGCAAAATCCCTAAAAGGGAAGGCATCTCTGATCAGTACTAGCAAAAACTACGATCACTCATAAAATCATCCAAGGCCAACTTTGAGAGAAAAATCACAAAAGACACAAAGACAATCACAAGGCCTTCTTTAGCTATGTTAGAAACCTGGGTGGAAACTCCCAGATATGCTCAGAGTTAGTCCAAAATGACACAAAATACACTGAACCCACTGACATTGCCAACATTCTGGCAGACAGGTTCAGTGCAAATTTCTCCTCCCTCCCCCAAAAGGAGAAATAACTATCCCAGCAGAGTGTAGCCTCCCTAACATCTCAGATGCCCAGGTGAGAGCCGCCTCTCTAAAGCTAAAAACACAGCATCAATGGGACCGGACGGTGTCCCGGGCTGTGTGCTACATGAACGCCAAGAGGAACTAAACCCACACATAAGGCTGCTGTTTAATCTTAGCCTTACTACAGGATACGTGCCGAAGAGTGGCGACGGCAACAGTGGTCCCACTTCACAAAGGCGGTGCTTCTACGGACCCTGGAAATTACCGCCCCATAAGCTTGACGAGCCTGGTCTGCAAAGCTATGGAGAGGATCATTATGGAACTCATAAACAAAGACATTGGGGACCTACAGACATTGGATCCTACCCAATATGGCTTTGTCAAGGGCAGATCCTGCCTTTTGAACTTGGTCGACTTTTTTGAAACGGTCACTAAGGCCATTGATGAGGGTAAGGCAGTTCACACAGCCTACCTTGACCTTGCAAAAGCCTTTGACACAATACCCCACTCGGGCATCATAGACAAACTCACCAGCTTAAATTTAAACCCATATGTCATGAGATGGGTTGCAAACTGGCTCAAGGACAGAACCCACAGGGTCAGAGTTGCTGGAGCTATGTCAGACTCCAAGCCAGTCACAAGCGGTGTCCCACAGGGCTCAGTCCTGGGACCCCTCTTGTTCGACATTTATTTTTCCGAGGTACAGGCAAACATAGGAGGATTGTGGCTGACAAAGTTCGCAGATGACTGCAAACTGGGCGCCATAATTGATACTCCAGCGGACACAAACATCCTTCAGAGGGGCCTCATAGAAACGGATAATTGGTGCCAGAGCCATGGCCTTAAGCTGAACACCAAAAAATGTATAGTCATACCCTTTGGGAAAAACAAGGTACCCACAAATTACCACATAGGTGGTAATCCATTAAGTACGGAAGAGGTAATCAGGGACCTAGGGACCCAGGTTGACAGTAACCTCTCATTTGACACTCACATTGCCAAAATGGTTAGGAAGACCTTCTATATTGCCCACCTTATCATGAAGGGTTTCACATCTAGATCAAGAGAGGTCATTGTGCCCCTGTACTCTTCTCTTATCAGGCCAATGATTGAGTACAATGCCCCATTTGGGATGTATCTTACCCGACACCTGCAGCAGTTGGAAAGACCCCAAAAGTTCCTCACCAAGAGGATAAAGGGTCTTTAACATATGTCATATGCTGCCCGATTGAAAAAATTTCAGCTCTATTCAGTCGCATACCGCCTACTCAGAGGTGACCTGTGCCTGACGTACAAGGCCATGTCCAATCCGGAATTAATGGACATGCTCCATCTCAGAAAATCCAAATCCATCAGAGCCACGAGAGCAAGAGACTTAAACCTCAACACAGAAATAAATAGGACATGCTGGAGGGACAGATTCATAACCCAGAGGCTCCCTACACTCTGGAACAGAATCCCAATCCATGTTAGGCAGAGCCCCTCACTAACTCTATTCAAGAGAAATCTTGACGAGTGGATGGGAGATCGTAGGTTTACCCCGGGGATCATCTCTGTGTCACTACTAGACAGAGGCACAGCAAACTAAACCCTAAATGGGAGTAGTATTCTCATCCTAAGGGGTGGTGAAAGCCACACACACTCTGGCTAGGCTTATAAATGCCCTAGGGCAGATAGCCTAGTACGAACCTATGAACCTAAAACTTTTATTGTGGCTGGTGTCTTTTATTAAGCATTTAACCTTTGAGAGTGCTTATATTTATTTGGTGACACTCTGTGGGGCACTCCAGAAGCCCTAGCTGTCTTGGTCAACTACTGCGCAGGTGAAAGCTGCTCTCTCTAAAGCTAAAAACACAGCATCAATGGGACCGGATGGTGTCCCCGGCTGTGTGCTACACGAGCTAAATGAGGAATTAAACCCGCACATAAGGCAGCTGTTTAATCTCAGCCTTACCACAGGATACGTGCCCAAGGAGTGGCGTACGGCAACTGTGGTCCCACTCCACAAAGGTGGCGCCTCTACGGACCCTGGTAATTACCGCCCCATAAGCTTAACAAGTCTAGTCTGCAAAGCTATGGAGAGGATCATAATGGAGCTCATAAACAAAGATATAGGGGACTTGCAGACATTGGACCCGACCCAGTTTGGCTTTGTCAAGGGAAGATCATGCCTTTTGAACTTGGTCGACTTCTTGAAATAGTCACCAAGGCCATTGATGAGGAAAGGCAGTCCATACAGCCTACCTTGACCTTGCAAAGCTTTGACACAATACCCCACTCGGTATTGTAGAAAAACTTACCAGCTTAAATGTAAACCCATATGTCACAAGATGGGTTGCAAACTGGCTTAAGGACAGAACCCACAGGGTTAGAGTTGCTGGCGCTGTGTCAGACTCCAAGCCGGTCACAAGTGGTGTCCCACAGGGCTCGGTCCTTGGTCCCTATTGTTTGGCATCTACTTCTCAGAAGTACAGGCCAACATGGGAGGACTTTGGCTGACAAAGTTTGCAGATGACTGCAAACTGGCCATAGTGGAAAGTGCATCGACACTGATATCCTTCAGAAGGGACTCACGAAACAGATAGCTGGTGCCAGAGCCATGGCCTGAAGTTAAACGCCAAAAATGTATAGTCATACCCTTCGGGAAAAACAAGGTAACCCCAAGCTACCATATAGGTGGCAATCCACTAAGCACAGAAGAGGTTATCAGGGACCTGGGGACCCAGGTTGACAGTGGCCTTTCTTTGACACTCACATTGCTAAAGTGGTTAGAAAGACCTTCTACATTGCCCACCTGATCATGAAGGGATTCACATCCAGATCTAGTGAGGTCATTGTTCCCCTGTACTCTTCACTTATCAGACCAATGATCGAGTACAATGCCCCATTCGGGATGTATCTCACCCGACATCTGCAGCAATTGGAGAGACCCCAAAAGTTCCTCACCAAAAGGATAAAGGGACTCCAAAATCTGTCATATGCTGCCAGATTGAAGAAACTCCAGCTCTATTCAGTCGCATACCGTCTGCTCAGAGGTGACATGTGCCTGACATACAAGGCCATGTCCAACCCGGAATTAATGGACATGCTCCACCTCAAAAAATCCAAATCCACCAAAACCACTAGAGCAAGCGACTTAAACCTTAGGACGGATATAAATAGGACGTGCTGGAGGGATAGATTTATCACTCAGAGACTCCCTATGCTGTGGAATAAAATCCCGGTCCATGTGAGGCAGAGCACCTCGCTGACTCTGTTCAAGAGAAATCTAGACCTGTGGATGGGAGATCGTAGGTTTACCCCGGGAATCATCTCTGGGTCACTGCTGGACAGAGGCACAACAAACTAATGGGCACAGTATTTTTTCATATAAGGGGTGGCGTAAGCCACAATAATTTGGGCTAGGCTTATAAATGCCTTAGGGCAGATAGCCTAGTATAAACCTATGAACCTATGAACCTATGAACTACCATTTGTATTAGTAATAATATTACACAGTACAATTGGACACCCTTTGTTAAGGGTCTTGGAGTAGCTGATTGTGGAGTGTCTGTTGGCAGTGATAACTACCTTATACTCTGGGCAGAAGGGGACACAACAGGGAAATCTGTGTCAGCCTTTCCCAGGTGTGTGTGTGTGTGTGTGTGTTTGTGTAAAAATTAAATCTCACAGTGTGTGTGTGTGTGTGTGTGTGTGTGTGTGTGTGTGTGTGTGTGTGTGTGTGTGTGTCGGCTACTCAGATCAGGGACAAGCAGCACTGGGTTCACAGAAAGGATACTGGAGGACTTGGCTTGGACACTCTGCTGAGGACCTAACCCTACAGCTGTACCAGTGGGGAGTCTTACTGGGGACCTGGAGGGAGACAGGTATACAGAAATCCAGACCCCGGGCTGTGTGTGTTCCCTGTGTGCTGTTAAGGTAAACTGGACTTGGTACAGAGAGCTGCATCCGGAAATATTGAGTGTATCCATTTGTATTCCAAGTGAACATCCCTCTCCTGTGTCAGTAGTGAGGATTTAGGCTTCTTGATTACTGGCCCAGTGTGGGGATGTCACATATTGGTTGGCAGTAGTGGGATCATCACATGTCACATATTGTTTGGCAGTGGTGGGAGTGTCAAAGACGTCACCAAGAAAAACACTTTTTTGGGCCATGGTTTCAAAAAAAAACTCATGATGTCTTTTTATTTAAATGATGACCTAATTAAATATTGGTAGACTCTGACAAAATGCGCCACAGCATTTGACTCACCATATGCTGTGATGCAGTACCTCAGTACTACAGAACACTTTAAAAATGCTAAGCCTGAGATAACTTGATTTTGGGGAAATGGAAAACTCCCAAGATACTGCAGTTCTGAACTACACAAAAGTTTTTCCTGTTTTGAGTATCTCATTTACCTTCCCAAGACTTTCAACAAACACCCCCCCACACTCTGTGCTACTGGTGAAAGATCTCACAAACTGTGCTACAGATTCCTAAGGTACCATTCATGTACATATGTTTCCAGAACACTGGAGCATAGTGTAGGAGTGTAACAAAGTGCACAATGGATACTTAGGATGTACTTCAAACAAGTGTCACTACAGCACAGTACCAATGGTGCAGGAATACAGCAATTGTAGCAAATGGTGCACCATGGCTCACGCATACAGAAAATATTTTTGTAAACATGTTAGCGCAGATGACACAGCAATCCACATTCCTTCAAATTATTAAATATGTATTCACTCTTGCCTTACTTCAAATGTCACCATTTTTCAACAGTATCTCCAGGCTTTAAAATAATCTCTATAATTTCAACACCCATTGGTACAGTAATGTATACAAAAGAATCCCCTATGGTCTTTTCATGCTCTGAGACCAGTTAATGGTTGCTGACACTCTGCTATCCTTGGGTGTTCCAGGAGCTCAGGCTGGTACTGGTACAGATTACACAATTTAATTTAACACTAATGCTGTTCCTTTATATCTCAGTGCCAGATTTTAGATGCTGACCTATTCCAGCCTACATGACAGCCCTGACTTGCTCTTTAGAAAGAAGCTCCTGACCAACAGTGTATAATATTTTAGAAGGCCATGGTCTACAAAAAGTCTAATGTCCTGCTATCCGCATGTTGGTGTGCAAGGCCATCTGGCTGCTCTCTACAGCTTTCTACACCAAAAATTAACTCTGGGACCTTGAGTATATCGCTCTCCTACTACAAACTTCCACTGAAGTTAAACCACTGCTGTAAGACAACCTACTACATGTAAGCCTGCCCTCAGTTGCATTTTACTCCAGGGAAAAAAAAAGAGAGAGCTTAGCAAGCAGACCTAGTAGTTGTAATGATTGGGTACATCTTTATCTATCCTTCCAAATCTAGTAACTGCTAATGCAGCAATAAGTGACCCCTTCCCTTTCTTCAGCATGGACCATAAACACTACACTTTCCTCCTTTTTTCTCTTTCTCTCTCCCTTTTGCTTGCTTTCCTTTATAAACTCTGTAGAACATCTGCATTCATCTTTCCATTTCTCACTCCTATGCTTTCTTCTCTCAATAAGAATTATCTAGTAAAGCGGCCACTGTTCTCATTTCTTTTCTTTAATCACTCTCTTTCAGCCCTTTACCTATTCTCATGCTCCATTTTGTCATGTCCTTCTCATTCTACTGTGGAGGTGAGCCCTTCTCTGTTTACCCTCACTACTCTCAAGCTCAATCCACTCCCCTACTCTCCACCAAGTCCCCATCCACTCCAGCCTCCGTAACATTTATACATCCTACACCACATCCCTGCTCTCTCATCCAATCCTCTCACATAACTCTAAACCAAATCATCTCACCTGGCACCAATAACACCAACCCAATACTCCCTTCTAAATCAATCTGTGACTCTCTAAAACACCCATTCACTGTTTACTTTAGCCATTCACCTCTGTCCCTTCTCTCTGCTCATCCTCCACTTAAACTCAACAACTACTACCTCTTGCTTCCTACCTAAATCCACTAGATTTCTTCTCCCTTATCCAAAACTCCATTCTTCCTTAACTTTACCCCAGCTTCCTGCTTTTCCTATCCATTTAGATCTCTCCATCTAAAACTCTACTCTTCCTAAATCTAAGCTCAACTTCCTGTTACTATCTACTAAAAAGCCTGATCATGATCAAATGGGGACCTAGGCAGGACAATGGATCAGGACCCCCACACCATACCTATATCCCATTGGACTGCCCCCCTCATGCCATACCTGTATCCCACTATTTGGCCATGAACCATTATGTGTCAAGTGAGCACCTAGAATACTACTAAATGTATAATAACTTAGATGCAAAAAAAAGAAAAAAAAAGAATGTAAGTAATAGTCCACCATGGAAATTAGTTTTGCTGAGCTAGGAGTGCATATGTATTCAACTCTGATAAATGCAGCTGCATGACACTTCAATTATATGAGTAAAACCATTGCTGCAAACACTGTACCGCAAGCGCAATGCATCTGTTCATAATCCTGACTAGCAAACAAAACAAATACATTAGTATTAAATCTTAAATGTTAATGTTAGCGGACACCACAGGACAAACCCTCAATACAGAATTGTCACAATTTTCAGTGCTAAGCAATGCCTAACAATTATATCTGTACTACAGTGCAGTGAATATGGAAAAATGAAGACTATAAACCAATTATGTCAAAACACCCATTACTAATTCCTAAATGTATATGAGCAGGCCCATGAGATGTTTAACCAAAGTTCCACCTGCCTGAGTTGCCAGTAGCTCAGGTGGATAGAAAAGATCTCATGGCACCTATTGAAGAGACTACTAGAAGTTCCCTGATGAGTGGGCCAAATTTCCACTAGTCAAGGCAATACCACATGGGTTCTCCCTTAAAAGCTGCTGCTCAGTCAAAGTATAAATAAACAAACAAATAAATAAAATTATCCTATGAGGCTGAGCAAAGCAAATGTCTTTTCTATACCACACTGACCTTCAGAGAAATTGTCTCTTACAGAGTCCCAACTTCAGCTTTAAAAAAGAAAAAAAAAATTAAAACAAAGATACCATAACCTGTACAAGTTAGGGCATCTTGCTTTAATTTTTGTTTATTTGTTTAAGGTGAAGAGCCAAGGACAAAGTAGCAAAGCCAGTTTTTCAGTGGAATGTGTATGGGGGCATGCACTTATCCCATCAGTTCAGGCACCCTTGGCCGAGCCTGCCTACACTGGTACTATGCAGATAAAATGTAGTCAACTAAAAGATACAAAACAATACAAAACAATAATAAAACAAACCCTCAGAAGTTCTGGAAAAGCATATCTACCCTTATCAATCCTGGCAAATTACTCAAACCCAGTCTTGACCCCAATGCTCCTGACAATGACTTAGCTACACAATTCAACTCATTTTTCATAGATTCCATCTCCAAACTAACATCCTCATTCTCCAATACCTCTCCATCCTCCACTTCTCCCACTAGCACTCCTCCCTACTCCTCCATCTCTACTACCACTCCCTCTCCATCACTGTCACCCCCTTTTCATACACCTCCTCCCTACTCCTCCATCTCTACTACCACTCCCTCTCCATCTCTGTCACCGCCTCTTCACACACCTCTATCACTAAAACCAATTCCAACATCCACAATAAAAAAACTTCTACAAAAACTAAAACTATGTTCCAATGCCCCTGACAACATTCCTTCATACTTCCTCAGCATCGCTGCTGAGGCCATAGCCTACCCCATTAGTATATTAATCAACCGCTCTATCCAAGAAAGCATGGTACCCCTAATCTGGAAAAAGGCTTACATCATACCTTTACACAAAGGTGGCAATAACAACAATATTGCAAACTTCCACCCCATAGCTATCTTATCCCCCATCTCTAAACTCCTAGAAAAGTGTATCCATTTACAGCTACTACCTTACCTCTTAGACAATAATCTGCTCACTCCAACTCAGCACGGTTTTAGACCTGGCCATAGCACTATGTCAGCCCTCCTCTCCTTCCTAGAAACTGTAAATAAAGCTTGGGACTCTGGTCATATTGTCTCTACCCTCTTACTTGATCTTTCAAAGGCCTTTGACACTATCTCTCACAACCTCCTAATAACCAAAGTCTCTCAACTCACCTTATCTCCTTCCTCACTGTCCTGGTTCTCTAACTACTTATCTAATAGATATCAAGCAGTAAAATGGAAAAAGGCCACATCCTCTTTTCTAATCACCCCAACCAGAGTTCCCCAGGGCTCCATACTGGGTCCTCTGCTATTTAACATATTCATTAACGACTTCCACAACTCTATCCCATTCTCCAGCATTATCCAATACGCAGATGATTCAACTATCATCTGCACTGCTACATCCTTCCCAGCATTACAAAAGCTTACACAAGATGCCTTCTCTACCACTGAACTCTGGATGAAAGATAACCACCTTGCTCTTAATGCCTCTAAAACCAAACTTATGGTATTTACCCCCTCTAAACACATCTCTATCAATACTAACTCTTTATTAATTACCAGCCACAATAACACATCCCTGGAATTGCTGTCCAATGCTAAATTACTTGGTGTTCAAAGAGACAGTCACCTCAAATTCAACTCTCACATTCAACTCAACATAAAAAAAACACATCAAAAACTTGACATGCTATACCGACACAATCACTACCTTACACCCTCCACTAAAATCACTCTCTCTACCTCATTCCTCATCCCCTCTCTTCTATATGGAGCCCCACTCCTAACCAACATCCAATCTTCCCTTAAAACACAACGTTCCACCTGTTACAATAAAATTGCTAAATTCGCTACTAGTCATAAATCTTCTACCCACCATTGCTCTTCACTCCATAAATTAAAATGGCTTGAACTTCCTAACCAACTTATCTATTCTCAACTTACTCTTGCTCATAAGCTCATTTTCAAACCTGACCTCTGTCCATCTCTTTCTTCTGCATTTAAATTTCACCTTCCCAGCAGGGTACTTAGATCTAACAACCAAAATCTAATCAAATTGTATAAACCAAATCGTCCCCCTGGTAAAAATCTCCTAACCTTTACCTTAGCACGACTCTGGAGCTCCCTACCTCCTACCATTTGCACCACTTTCAACCACCTTACATTCAAAAAATCTCTTCACTCTCATCTACTTTCCCAGTGGGAATGCTCATGCTCACATCCTTCATGATCCATACTGACTATCTCTCCTCCACTCCACTGAGACTTTCCTCTCCTTAAAAAAAAAAAAAAAAATTAATTGTACACTACATTGTCTGCTCTGTTGCAATTGCTTCTTACTTTTCTAAATTGAAATACTTACCTTTTCTAGCCTGTATCATCTGAAATGTTTACCACCAGATTGTTCTTCCTAAAAGTGTTTGCTCTAACTGAAATGTTAACAGTACTCTGTCTACCACATATTGTATGCTCTAATTGTAGAATTCTTGTAATTATTGTAATATGGATGTAAATCTTACTGTAACCTTATCTGGAGCTTTTCTCCCCAGGACTCCATTGAAAATGAGTTCATTTGCCCCAATGGACTATCCTGGTAAACCAACTGCAAATAAATAAATAAATAAATAAAATTATTCCAATATTCATATGAGGTCAAGCAAACTGATGGGGATAGGGTGGTGCAGGTAACAACTTCAAGAAGAGAAAATCTGACGTACGCAGGCTAGAATGGTGTAATAAACAACAAGCTGATAAACGAAATAATGAAAATGTATAGTTAATTAGAAAAAAATAAAAGACAGAAAAAGCCTCATCCATCTTCCCCAGTGGGAGAAGTCATTGCTAAAAATCAGTAAGTAAAGTTCTGACTGTTGCTGGGCTGCCTGTGTACAATCAGTTGACTATGTGGGTCAGAATTTGGATGAGGAAAATTTTATTTTATTTTTTCTGACGCCCTAGCCAGCACCCAGCCCTAAGCAATTGCCTAGTTCACCTTGTGCTGGATCTAGCCCTATCAAACTTTATTTCTCTTTCTATTTACTAACTCACCCCCACCACTCCTTATCTTAACAGACCCACTTCCTCCACTCTTCAATCTCATTCAATCTATATACTCATCCAGCTCTATCCATTCTTTTGCTGCCTTATATCTTTAACAAAAAATCCACCAGTGTTGATACATCTTCCTCCAGCAAATATATACACTTAACCATCTCAGTCCTTTTAACTGTACCTATTCTACCCACCAAAGTCCCCTACCCAGCCAAATATTAAACTGTAGCAGTTGCACTGAACATTTAACATTTAACTTAAGTTTATGCCTCCTCCACTTCCCTGACTTGAAAAAAAATCCCTTTCTTTTTAAACTGCAGAAAACTGCTTGCTATAGTTTATGGTCAAACACTACACAAAGTACTAAAGCACTTCAGTTCAGACTGCAAATGAAATACTGGCATTTAAACACTAGTACTGAGCTGAACACCTATCAACTTCGGCCAATCACATCCCTAACACTTTGCACTCCAGGGTGGCTGCCCATTCACTCCAACCTACTATGCTTCTACTATGCACATCTACACCACAAAGTCAAGAACAAAGTTGCTCCAAATCAAGTAGTGATAAACTAGGTTCTGATAAAAGTGTGTAGTAATTGGCGATTCGTTGTTCGGCATACAGATTTCCCACTCACCAGCCTGGACAAAAATAAGGTTACATTCAGTTGCCTTTTAGTTATCAGGAACACAAGCATTACAAGGGCCCTCTGATCCTTTCCCAAGGCATGCATGACTGACATGGTGGTGGTTTATGTGGGGGGCGAACGACCTTGAGGGACATGCAGAGATATATGTCAGAATTCTCTAGAAATGGTACTGCATGGTCCTTCCTTCATCATGAGTGAAACCTAGGTGTAAAGTGGATAAACTGTCTTTAATAATTTGCTTAATAACTAGTGTCATTTGAGAGGGGGGGAACCAGATTTCCCGACTTATTTTGCAAAGGACTGAATGCATCTCTCATTTAAGGGTTCCCCATAGAAGTAAAAGCCTTTGCTGCCCTCATAGTGCATTTTTTAGGCAGAGTCCATCTAACGGACATCCTCACTTTGGCAAATTCATCTTCCCCTAAAATGGACCACATTAAAGAGGTCTCTTCTCAATGACAGGAATCTCAACAACAAATTACTTTATCTTCAGGTGCTGCTGCATCTGGAAGATGCCAACATATATACAGTAAATTCAGTTTAAAACAAAGAAATCAATCCCTCTGAACCTGGATTTTGTGCCAACCATACCTTCAGGCCTTGTAAAAACTACAGTGGCTTTCCATACTTGTCGAGGACCACATCCCATCTAAGCTGAAACCCAGAGACCTATAAACTGAGCTTATAAAACTTCAGCTTACCATGGACAAGACAAGCTATCAGCTTATAGCAAGTTAGAGAAATCTTCAGTGTCTCTATATGATCATGTTAGATTTCCTCAAGTTTTACAAGAAATTCATATACATAATCATTCCATAATCCTTGGTGACTTCAGTTACCCAGCCATAGACTGGTGCACCTATATATCTAATGTAGGATATACCTACATGTGTCTGGAGTCAATAAATATTAAATTCCTTGGATCAGTTAGCAAATCTGCTAGAGGCCAAAGTATTATGGATCTGGTCCTCACTTATGTTGCTTGTACCTGTTCTACTCCTCTAAACTCTCCATCTCCAGTTGTCAGATCATAAACTGAGGTATTTACTCTCAAAACCATCATCACCCCCCACAATGCAACCAATGTTTCTATGTTTAAGAACATCATAGGGGTGCACTTTATACTCTTACACAATACAAACTGTAAATTTATCCAAGACATCCCTACCATTGACACTGACACAGACAGACAACTTCACTAAGGATTTTTAAGTCCACTAAGACAAAAGCACTGATCTAGCAGTCCCAACTACAGCCAAATTTGAGAAATCAAACAACCTTCCAGGTGGTCATCTGTCATACACAAACTTTATAACAAAAGAAAAAATCTTAAACTATACAGTAAGTGTAGAACTGCTTGGAACAAGGAGAGTACAAGAGATATCACCAAGAAAGTAAAACGTAGTATAATAACCAGACAAAGAAAGTAAAAAGTAGTATAATAACCAGACCAAGAAAGTAAAAAGTAGTATAATAACCAGACCAAGAAAGTAAAAAGTAGTATAATAACCAGACAAAGAAAGTAAAAAGTAGTATAATAACCAGACCAAGAAAGTAAAAAGTAGTATAATAACCAGACCAAGAAAGTAAAAAGTAGTATAATAACCAGACAAAGAAAGTAAAAAGTAGTATAATAACCAGACCAATAAAGTAAAAAGTAGTATAATAACCAGACCAAGAAAGTAAAACGTAGTATAATAAAAAGACAAAGAAAGTAAAAAGTAGTATAATAACCAGACCAAGAAAGTAAAACGTAGTATAATAACCAGACCAAGAAAGCAAAAAGTAGCAAAATAACCAGACAAAGTAAAAAGTAGTATAACAACCAGACCAAGAAAGTAAAACGTAGTATAATAACCAGACCAATAAAGTAAAAAGTAGTATAATAACCAGACCAAGAAAGTAAAACGTAGTATAATAACCAGACAAAGAAAGTAAAAAGTAGTATAATAACCAGACCAAGAAAGTAAAAAGTAGTATAATAACCAGACCAAGAAAGTAAAAAGTAGTATAATAACCAGACAAAGAAAGTAAAAAGTAGTATAATAACCAGACCAATAAAGTAAAAAGTAGTATAATAACCAGACCAAGAAAGTAAAACGTAGTATAATAAAAAGACAAAGAAAGTAAAAAGTAGTATAATAACCAGACCAAGAAAGTAAAACGTAGTATAATAACCAGACCAAGAAAGCAAAAAGTAGCAAAATAACCAGACAAAGTAAAAATTAGTATAACAACCAGACCAAGAAAGTAAAAAGTAGTATAATAACCAGACCAATAAAGTAAAATTAGTATAATAACCAGACCAAGAAAGTAAAACGTAGTATAATAACCAGACAAAGAAAGTAAAAAGTAGTATAATAACCAGAACAAGAAAGTAAAAAGTAGTATAACCAGACCAAGAAAGTAAAAAGTAGTATAATAACCAGACAAAGAAAGTAAAAAGTAGTATAATAACCAGACCAATAAAGTAAAAAGTAGTATAATAACCAGACCAAGAAAGTAAAACGTAGTATAATAACCAGACAAAGAAAGTAAAAAGTAGTATAATAACCAGACCAATAAAGTAAAAAGTAGTATAATAACCAGACCAAGAAAGTAAAACGTAGTATAATAACCAGACAAAGAAAAAGTAAAAAGTAGTATAATAACCAGACCAAGAAAGTAAAAAGTAGTATAATAACCAGACAAAGAAAGTAAAAAGTAGTATAATAACCAGACCAAGAAAGTAAAAAGTAGTATAATAACCAGACCAAGAAAGTAAAAAGTAGTATAATAAGCAGACCAAGAAAGTAAGAAGTAGTAAAATAACCAGACAAAGAAAGTAAAAAGTAGTATAATAACCAGACCAATAAAGTAAAAAGTAGTATAATAACCAGACAAAGAAAGTAAAAAGTAGTATAACAACCAGACCAAGAAAGTAAAAAGTAGTATAATAACCAGACCAAGAAAGTAAAAAGTAGTATAATAACCAGACCAAGAAAGTAAAAAGTAGTATAATAACCAGATCAAGGAAGTATATAGTAGTATAATAACCAGACCAAGAAAGTAAAAAAATGGTATAATAACCAGACCAAGAAAGTAAAAAGTAGTATAATAACCAGTAAAGCAAGCCACAGAGAGATGAGATTCTCAAGTGAAGGCCAGCTAAAGGACGACTTGTAGTTATGTTAGAAACCTAAGGAATACAAAACTCAACATTGACCTGACGATTTCCTTATTGGGACTTCCACTCTGACCCAAAAGACATCACAAATATAATAGCAAACAAGATCTCTGCAAACTTATCCCACAAAATACCCCTTCCAACACTGCTCATCCCAGAATTCCTTACATTCCCTATTACTACTAAAGAAGATAATGTTATGAAAAACTAAAAACACCTTTTTCACAGACTTTGACAACACAACTGTGTGCTAATTAAACAGTGTCAAACAGGCTTTCACTGAACCTCTCCTTAACTTGTTAAAACTAAGACTAGTGACAGGCTATGCTGCCAAATTTGGGCATACTGCTGTTGTGATGCCCTTCCACAAGGGTGGTCCTACCAAAGACCCTGGAAATTACAAGCCAATAATCCTTCAGATATCTGCACCTTCTAGAAAGAGCTTACCCTAGGTAATACTTGTCAAAAAACAGGATAAACTGGACTCTAAAAGGTGTATTATCCTCTTTCTTTCTGAGAACACCATCTCCATGCTTGATTTTTGAGAAGCGCAACATGCATACAGAGTTAGCGCTGCTTGCACTGAATTGTATATTACAACTTTTTTTAAATAGGTGATATGTGCACTATCAGTATAGCAAGCAAATGTAATACTTGGGGGATGATACAGTGAAATGCTCACAACTGGCAAGAGATTTTAATGACAGAGGCAGGCTGACCGCTTTTGCCTCTAGACTGTATAAGTATAAATGATTACATAGAGTGTTAGTAGTATATAAGACTACACAGAGTGTTAGTAGTATGTACGACTACATAGAGTGTTAGTAGTATATATGATTACATAGAGCGTTAGTAGTATGTATGACTACATAAAGCATTAGTAGTATATATGACTACATAGAGCGTTAGTAGTATATATGACTACATAGAGTTAGTAGTATATATAATTACATAGAGTGTTAGTAGTATATATGATTACATACAGTGTTAGTAGTATATATGATTACATATAGTGTTAGCAGTATGTATGACTACATAGAGTGTTAGTAGTATATATGACTACATAGAGTGTTAGCGGTATATATGATTACATAGACTGTTAGTAGTATGTATGACTACATAGAGTGTTAGTAGTATATATGATTACATAGAGTGTTAGTAGCATATATGATTACATAGAGTGTTAGTATGTATGACTACATAGAGTGTTAGTAGTATGCATGACTACATAGACTGTTAGTAGTACAGATGACTACATAAAGCATTAGTAGTATGTATGACTACATACAGTGTTAGTATAGTATATATGATTACATACAGTGTTAGTATGGTATATATGATTGCATACAGTGTTAGTAGTATAGATGACTACATAGAGTGTTAGTAGTATATATGACTACAAAGAGTGTTAGTAGCATGCATAACTACATAGACTGTTAGTAGTACAGATGACTACATAAAGCATTAGTAGTATGTATGACTACATAGAGTGTTAGTAGTATATATGACTACATAGAGTGTTAGTAGTATATATGACTACAAAGAGTGTTAGTAGCATGCATAACTACATAGACTGTTAGTAGTACAGATGACTACATAAAGCATTAGTAGTATGTATGACTACATAGAGTGCTAGTAGTATATATGACTACATAGAGTGTTAGTAGTATGTATGACTACATAGAGTCTTAGTAGTATATATGACTAGAGTGTTAATAGTATATATGATTACATAGTGTGTTAGTAGTATATGTGACTACATAGAGCGTTAGTATTATGTATGACTACATAGAGTGTTAGCAGTACATATGACTACAGATTGTTAGTATGTATAACTACACAGACTGTCAGTAGTACATATGACTACATAGAGCATTAGTAGTATGTATGACTACATAGAGTGTTAGTAGTATATATGATTACATAGAGTGTTAGTAGTACATATGACTACATAGAGTGTTAGTACTATGTATGACTACATAGACTGTTAGTAGTATATATGAATGCATAGAGCGTTAGTAGTATGTATGACTGCATAGAGTGTTAGTAGTATATATGACTACATAGAATGTTAGTAGTATGTATGACTACATAGAGTGTTAGTAGCATATATGATTACATAGAGTGTTAGCAGTACGTATCACTACATAGAGTGTCAGTAGCATGTACGACTACATACAGTGTTTGTAGTACATATGACTACATAGAGCATTAGTAGTATGTATGACTACATAGAGTGTTAGTAGTATATATGACTACATAGAGTGTTAATATTATGCTTTACTGTAGATGAAATGCTCTAACAGTTTTACTGCTTTCAGCATAATAATAAGACCCATCTTTGTAATTCCTAAATGTTAACTAGTTCACATCTTCCCTATTCAGATTCACTGAATTACACTTTCAGATGTTCTGATCAGTTTAAATCCACCATATCAATTAGTAACATCTGCAGGATGAAGTAACAATTCACTTTTGATAATGTTTTTCAGAAGGGCTGCCACACACTGTTTTAGAATTTAGGTTAGAAAAACAATCATGTACACAGTCAACCCAATGGATGACAGAAGGTACTAATGAAACAACTATGCAGTAGTTGGCTGAAAAAGAAAAAAAAGGAACATTAACAGCTTGGTCACAATGGATAGAAACTGAAAGGAAACAAACATTCGTGTTGTTCTATGCACTACTAATGTGGTTACAATGCTATAAGCAGCTATTTGTTTCACCCAGAATGGACTGATGGGGCTGCTACACTGAGACGAGTTTGCTAATAAATAAGGTATTCCCTCCCACAACGTAGTGTGCAACCCCAAACAATATCATTATTTTGACACTCTATCTCCTTCAGATTTCACTGATCAATTACACAGTCAGTACTCACAATTATTGCTTACTTTGAGAATTTCTGAAGAGTGCTGTTGCTGTTTGACTCGCAGGTTTCTGCTTTCTCCCTGTTTTCAAACACAATACAAGGAGTCTTTTATTCTTTGCCTACAAAGTAATGCATATCACACTGTTTAAAGTGAAGTGTTACTCAGATGTTATGGGGACTTCTCATTCACTCCCTCCAACAGGCAGTTGCATCTTGCAAGATTGCTAGTCTGCTTCATCGGTTTTCTCTAGTGTGACTGACACTACACAGTCACAGAGCTGTAAAACCAACAGACTGTATGGTGATGGTTTCAATATGAGGAAAAGGAGGGCTATAAATACCAGATTACACAGGCATTCTTGGCCCAGAGAGCTTAAAATTTAAAAGGTCAATATAAAAGCCATGAAGTCTACGAACTGCATGAACTCATGCAAACCCAACACACTATGCAATGAGGAAACTGAAGCACTGAACAGTATAAAACTGCAAAACCAAGAGAGACCACCTAAGCCACACTTCACTCACATTTGGTAGTGTAGGTAGGGCTGCCACCTTTTCAAATGCCCAAAGTGGGACATTTTTGGTACAAACATCAGATTTTGCTGGCAGAATCATACCCACGGCCAGTACGAAGGACAGAACTTCACTTGTTTGCCTAAATAAAAGCTTATTCTTGTAGCATTTTAGTTGATTATTCTGTAGGTGTTCCAGATATAGAATAACTATTTTATGCAACTATTACATAAAATATAGGAAATAATTTTGTCGTAAAATCTCAGGACATTTGCCATTTTTACAATTTTTTTTGCAGGACACAACTGCCCAAAGAGGGACTGTCCCTCGCAAAGCGGGACAGGTGGTAACCCTAAGTGTAGGCAAGAAGACACACGGTCAGGGGTCAATATTTACAGTGAAATAATCCTGAAAAGGAAAAGAGAATCTAAAGGTAAATCCTACTGCAGTAGATATAACAACATAAAGGAAAGTCAGTAAGAACAGCCAAGCATGCCTTCTAGACGACTAATATAGTCAATTGATGAACTAGGGCATAACTCAATGCCAATATACACTTAATAAAACAAAAACATGATTATATCAGCTAAAGAAGAAAATAAACTCTAGTATACAATTCTTCATTCAACAGAAACAAGAAGCTTATATACTTTAACCATAGAGAGCAATGTGGCAAGAACATTCTAGATAAGAAGCACGCAATTGCCAGGTATAGGCTCCCCAAAATAATACTGGAGTGTGTTGTGAATTGTGACAAATTACCTGCAACCTACATCTCAAACAGCCTGTCCAATCTATATCCATTTGTGATTAAAAGCACAAGATCCCCTATATCTTCAGCACCTATACCCTATAATACTCATTGGAGCCACAGCTGGCTCATCTAGCAGCACCCAGGATCAGTTTTCTATTAGTCAGCCCCCATCTCTTTAGCTCATTTGGAGAGCAAAAAAGGTCTGCTCTCTTAGTTTGGTACTCCAAGCCAGGTCCACTCCCTCTCCTCACCCTCTACTCTTCAATTAAAGATAAAAAGCGTTGGCTACTTTTTTTTTTAAACTGTAGCAACTGACTTAAATTGGCTTGCTACAGCTTACCACACAAAGTGCTGATAAGCTGAACTGCCTTTCTGTAACAGCATTCAGAAATGCCATGCAGAAAGAATGCTGGAACTGCACTTCAATATTGACCCCTTTAACACCTTGCCCTCTTCACCATACCTTTGCTACACTTTTAAGCCCCAGCACCGATGTCACAAAATTGTACACTATGACATTTGTGATCCTCCCCATTTTATTTCAGAAAAGTTATCTCAAAACAGAGAATGTTGACATAAATCAGCCAAGCACTCAACATTGCAGCCAGCATTTTATCTTCATGTCAAACCACATATTTACAAACCTCTTTAATACATCCACCTAACAATTATCATTGCAACAATCAGTTACTCCCAGAAACACTCAACAACAGTTGAAATCTACAAAGTTAAACACACAGCTCCAGCACCAAACTACAAGCCACCATACCATAATTGAAAACCTGTTGTACAACTAGTTAAAGGAATATATCAAAACATGACTTTTTACCTAACAGACAGCATGAATTTTGTAATAAAAGTAACAAGGAGGAACAATTTATACTGGAAATAATGTCGTCTTTGAGGCAATGGCAAAAAGACAGCTAGCCTTAAATATGCTTTTGAAGTCAACCATGCTCTAATTAAAACCCTAACCAAATTGTATATAGGTGATTGTGCCTACATTGGTTCTCGGCACACTGAAGCAATTGAACATTTACCATTAAACATGGACTTAACACAAAGATGGAACCTTCTCAGCAAGAGTAGCAAACACAGTTCCAAAGATGGAACCTTCTCAGCAAGAGTAGCAAACACAGTTCCAAAGATGGAAACTTCTCAGCAAAAGTAGCAAACACAGTTCCAAAGATGGAAACTTCTCAGCAAGAGTAGCAAACACAGTTCCAAAGATGGAAACTTCTCAGCAAGAGTAGCAAGACTCAATCCTGCAATCTGCACCCTTCTCCATTTTCATTAAAAGCTTACCATTTGAGTCAACTCTGAACTGTATTCTTTAGGCATATGACATCATACTGCCTTCTGACAAGTCACTTCAAAAGTTACAAGAGAAACTACAACTCAGCCTCAATTCTCAAGGGAAATGGCTAACTGAAATATAAATTGGGATAAACTGTTAAAAAATACTATGCTGTTTGGTACACATCAAAAGTTCAAACTGAACCCCTCATTAAACATCTATTACCCCAACAATACCTTTCTAATAATAATTATAGTACACAATTACCCGGGTATAAAATTATGAGCAACTTACATTTGTCACACGTGTAGAATATCACAAAATAGCTCTCAACCACCTAGAACTAGCATATAAAATCAAACCCAATTCTCATAGAACCTAGGAAAGCTCTGAAATTGCAAAGAATAATGCCCAAAACATAATATTGTCTACCCTTATTTGCACTGAAATCAACACAAAACAATTACAACCTGTAAGTGAAAATAAACAGGAATTGCATATTCATATCTTTAGGTAGCCTCACAGAACATCACTAATACACACTTAAAAAACAAGCTGGTTGCCAAAAACAGGCAGAAACACTCTTGTTACTTAACTGCTTCACGTACAAATTACTAAACTGCTCCTAATGTCCGCCACAAGTATACACACTGCAGCACAAACTTATCACTCTCAACACATGCCTACAAACAAGATCTGATGTGTATCCTGCCAAGGATCAGACATCCAGCCAGTATCCAAAGCTTTAGGGCACCTCCCATATACCCATAAGCCAAGGAGACACAATAGCAACAAGTAAGTAGATAAACAAGTGCAAAAATTCAGAGCTTTCTTGCCTCTCAGAGAAGAGAAGCTAGAACAATAAATATCTGGTTATGTACTAGGAGAAAGCCAATACAAAAGAGGATTTAGTGGAAATCCCATGCTGGCAGAAAGATAAGGTAGCAGAATAAACCTGAATAAAAAAAAACATAGCAGTAGTATGAGATGGGGCAGGAGGGAAGGTGTTAGTACTGCAACAGTAATTTATTCTAAAACCTACTGTTAATGTAAGTTTATAGGTTCATAGGTTCATAGGTTCATACTAGGCTATCTGCCCGAGGGCATTTACAAGCCTAGCCCATAGTTTTGTGGCTTACGCCACCCCTTTAGTATGGGGAACTATACCCATTATTTTGCTGTGCCTCTGTTGAGCAGTGACACTGAGGTAATCCCTGGGGTATATCTGCGATCTTACATAATTGCTCTATATTCACCTTTAGATCACTCTTGCTCTAGTTTAAGCTATCTGAAAGGCTACCAAAGGTTTATACAGGGAGGAGGAAGAAGGGCCAACAGGCCCTGGAGAATAGTCCTAGCAAAGCTGGCTCTTCTTCTACAGGAGTCGATGTTACCATGTGTTGTTGCCACCTCTAGAATACCACTCCTTTCCAAACAAAAGCTCTACGAGCAGCCATAGTCCTGGTAGAGTTAACTTTGACATTGGTGGGAATGGTCTTGCCATAAAGAGAACAAAACTAAATAGCATGAAATAACAATCTGGAGATATTTTGACACTGGTTGTCCCTTTTCTTAACTTCATAGGCAATGAACAGCAGCTAATTGAGACTTCTGAAGGGCTTTGTTTTGTCAATGCAGTATCCAGGTATCTTTGGTTCAGAAAAAGACATAGAGATTAATTGAATGATGTAGTATGCAGTCTGACATTCTGGCATGAAGGAAGGGTTGTTTTTTTTTTTTTTTTTTTTTAAAGTCACCTATCCTTATGAAAAATAAAATAAGGTTGAATTAACATAAGAGCTAGCACCACTCTCCTGGCTGAAGTCAGAGCAGTAACACTGTTTTCCACGTCAGGTACTTGAAAATCAACCTTACATACTGGTTCAAAAGGAAAAATTGCAAGTTATTCTAGTAAAGAATTAAGATCCCAAGGAGAATTCTAAGTGTTTTGTAGACTGGGCGAATGTGTAATGCCCCTTTCGAAAACTGTTTTACTTGAGATAAAGGGGAACTCTAAAGATAGGTAGAAATGTCTGAATGATGACTCTTGAGAGATGAATAAGAAAGGCCAGATTTCAACAATTTGCACAGATACTGTAGAACCAAAGAAGCTTCCACCTTTAAATGTTCTTGTTTTTTGTTAATGGCACCAGCTAGAAAATCTTTTCCATTTGGCCAAATAAGATTTCCTAGGAGCAAGTTTCTTAACTTCCTTCAATATCTACAAGCACATCCTCAAAGAAAAAACAGTGCCTGAGAGGAACTAAAATACATTAATCATACAGATGTATAATTTGTTGGTTGCTCTAAATCAAAGATAATTTGTTTTGGGCAAGTGAATCCATGCTGTGGGAAGTTTGTGGTAATTGTCTTTGGCCATTTTCATTAGAAGGGAGAACGACTGTTGTCTGTGCTAAAATGGCTATACAAACATCATATTTGGTGAGTACCTCTGGATCTTTAAAAAAACTCTTGGTCAGGGTGGCATGTAGAAATGTTCCCATCTATAGGAAGAAGTGGGCATCTGTCTTCCAGACCTGTTTGCAAGGCTTACTGGAGAATACATTTTTAGCTGTCTGATGTGAATGAAAGTAAAACAGCTCCACTTGGTGGGTTTCCTCACAGTTGGACAATATCCAGAAAGATGTCTGGAATATCCATTCATGGGGGTTTGCCCTGGTTCTGATGAGAGAGTCTGCTACAGTATTCTGTTCTTCCAGAATGTAAGAAGCCTTTAGGGATAGGTTGTGCTGCACTGTAAATTCCTAGACTACCATGGCTAGTCTGCATAGGAGGTACCGTTTGACTGTTTACGTGCCACATGACAGTGGTGCTGTCTGTGGATAACCAGGACAGGTTCTGGAGTCAACAAATGGTTCAGGACTTTTGATGGCATTCACCAACATCACCATTTCTTTGATGTCTATGCATTTCCTTTTGAAATGAAGGTCCCAGAGTCCTTGTACTCTGACTCGCTTAAAATACAGACCCCCCCAGACAAAGTGTGAAGCATCCACAGCTGCAGACTGGAACAATGTTTAAGGGAAGATTGGAAGACCTAGGTTCAAACACAGCTGCATAATCATGCAAACCTATGCACAAATGATCCAGTTGCTGCAGCCCTGGACACTGCATCCACAGAATCATGTCAGCATCTCAGAGTGTGTCTGGTGACTTAAGTCAGAAAAGCAAAGAGGATTTACATTCAGAATTAGCTAAATCTGCACTAACCTTTTTCATGTCACCAAAAGATGCCAAAAGGGATATGGATATCTGGGCCAGAAAAAGGATAGTTCTAAATGTTAAGGTTGAAGAGCTGCAAGTCATTTTCCAGAATCTGTCAAAGGCTAGGGGAACTGGCTTAGAAGCAGCCAGGGTGTTTAGGCCTAGTGGTTTTGGACACAGATATTAAAGAATGATCAACTCTGAGGTTGCAGAAAAGATGTGCATGACACAGAGGAACCTTACACAGTTGATCCAATTTCCTAGGAGCAGAAGTTTGGCTATCAGAAGTACCGGTTGCATTAAAAGCATCAAGATTTGCAATAAATGGAGATACAGCCACTGGACTGGGGGTTTCTACATGTATGGGTCATAGTACCTCTGGTGGGTTTCACAGATATCAATGTGCTCCCATTTCACCAGGTCCTTAAGCCTTCCTACACTATTATACAAGAACAATTCCTCCACAAGGGGAATGGAAGATACCCCCCCCCCAGATTAATTTTTAGGAGAAAAGATTTGGGGAGAATAGTGTAAACCAAACTCTATATTGGAATGAGGGTCTAAATCAAAGTTTTCTTTCTTTTTGAACATGCCTGGGCTGAAGAAACAGACTTAAGTGACTGAAATGCTTTCAATAACCCTTTAGCTAGGGAGAACCTTTCCTCTTGTTTTCTTGGAAGTTGGAGTGTAGGGGTATTTTAACTTCTGAGGTTTTTTCCTAGAAGTCTCAGAAGACATCAGCTCAAACATCCAGTCCTCTCCCAGGGTGCTACACACCTCATATCTACAGAATACCTGCATACCTTTCCAAAATCAAATCAAGCATGGTTCTCCCTTGTCCACACTGGATGCACATCCAGCCTTAAGGACATGCTGGACTCCTGATCCATACGTGCTTCTCAAGTAACAACAACATAGTGGTCAGAAGCAGCTGACAAATGCTTCAAGGGCAATTATATGAACACAGTGAAGACATCCATCAAAGGTCAAGCAAGAGGGTCATCAAACATGGTATTAAAGAAACATCTTTAATGACTTTTTTTTTTCTCGATGACTGGAGAGGTGATATCCAAGGTACAAGCACCAGACTTTGTAATGGGTCATGTAAAGACTAAGTCACTGGTTCACAAAGAGATGAAAGGAATTAAGCTGGCTCTTAAGGGTCTTGTTTGAAAGACAAACAAATGGGGCATGACCAGATGTCATGTGCCTTTCTTACACAGAAAAGGCAGGCTGAGTGGGAGTCTCTGCAAGGTATTTGACATCCACGCAATCACTTTCCTTTCCCTCAGATACGAGCTAAAAATGATACTACTATTCACAGAGAAAAAAGGGAGCAAAGTCCCCAATGGATCTGCATAATTTCTTGATGTTTAGTAGACTTCTGAACCACTGAAAACACAACAAAGAGAGAGTCCTACTCAAGAGTTATGACAAGAAATTTTGGAATGTTGGCACCCATACATCTACTTTTGTTCCCTTGCAGGTAAATCTGCATGGAACTTTCCCTAAAGCTTTGTATAATGGCCAGACATCCTGTCCTTGCCAGGCTCCATTCCCTATATCTTAAGCTACTGCAACACTGACTGAATGAATGATGAACATTTAAGTTTTCTGGACTTGGCTAAAATCCATTTTTCCCTGCTGCTACAATACATGCTACCTTAGTGCACCTTTCACACTTGTGATGTCTCCTGAGCCGCCCTCATAATTCAATGTGCATCGTATAATCGCTGCAGGCCATCCTGCATTCCTGTTCGGGTACCTGCTCCCCTAGTCTGGCAGAGACTTGAGCTAACTTGTAATTTTTTTCCATCTAATTAGAAGCGAATCTGGTAATCACCCTAACTTTCAACTGCGGCACACTAAACTCTGTGACAGGCAGCATTCTCTAGCATGAGACAGTCTGTTAGAAAACTTCAGATACTAGAGCTGTTTCCATCTGCTGAGAGATGTAATTTACTGCTATCTTCTGCGTTATGAACACTTCTGTTCAAGAGAGTGTAGCACCAGCAATGATGGTAGTTGGCTGCTGCCTATGGAGGCAGGGGACCTGATGGGAAGGGAGAGGAGTACCGTCTGTCTCAGCCATTTGGAACAAGGCATACATACTTCCTCATCATAAAGAAATGTCTTCTGCTGACTACTTCCATTTCATACCAAGTGCCATCCCGTCACCACTGAGTTACTTCAATATTTTACCATAAACAAACTTCCCTCCCCCGCACAATACGGTTTTCGTCAGAACCATAGCATCACAAATGCTCTACTTTACTTTGCTGATGCCATTAATAAAAATGGAAATATTGGAAATCTAGTATTGTCCTTATTCCTAGACCTGCCCAAAGACAAGACACAAGTCTCTCATCATAAACTACTACTAAAAACTCTTCTCCTTGAGTCTTTCCCCTCTTCTAACAGCTACCTAACAGATTCCAAGGAGTGAAATGGCAGTAAGAATACACTTCCTTTCCACCCATTACTGTAAGAGTGCCATAGGGTTCCATACCTGGACCCTCCTGTTTAACATATTTATAAATGATCTATACACTGCTTCCAAGCAATCTGTTCTTGTAAAAAATGCAGATGTTTCTACACTCATCTGCACAGCCTCTAATCTACAAAAACTTAATGATTTTTGGGTAATTTCTTGATGTCCACAGAATTCTGGCTAAACAACTCAACTCCTATTTAAACCCCCCAAAAATGAAATTGCTACCTTTCACCCCAAAAACATTCTCACAAAGAAAAACTCTTGCTAAAATCACTGCATTTAATAACCTAACAGGTTCATCACACCAAACTCTTAGGACTCACAACTGACGACAACTTGAAATTTGACCTACACTTCCAAACTATTAAAACATAAAAATCTTGGTCTCTTATATAGAGAAAAAAACTAACAGACAGAACTAGAAAAAACATAGCTAAAGCCTACCTCCTACCTACCTAACTGTATGCCTCCCCACTCTTTACTAACCTATAAATGTCTATATAAACAAAGCTGGAACAATGCTACAACAAAATGTCTCACTTTGCTGCAAACCTCCCCTTTAGAACTCCTCACTGATCTGCCCTTAAAACAACAAAACTGGACTGAACTTCCACATAACCTCCACTACAGCCAGTTCCTACTAGCTCATACTCTAATATACTACCCTGATAAGTAGCCAGTGCTAAAAGGCATGCTTCAACACTACCACCCTACCAAAGCTTTAAACTTTAAAGACAAACTCCTCTCCATCACTAAAGCCCAAAATAAACTCAAACTCTGTAGCTACCCTCCGAAATGCTTACCTCATTCCTTTGAGCCAAGCCATACTTCCTTGGTCAACAAATGTAAAATAAATAAAACTATGGCACATAATTCACTGGAGATAGCACATACAAGTGACCACTGCAGCACAGGGTTCTGTCCTAGGTCTGAAAGATACTATCTAAAACAGGTATGGGCCTATCTTTTTAATCTGAGGCATTCTACAATTGGCATACAAATGCCTTGAAATTGGGTAAAACTGATTACGTGTGTTACAGATAGGGCATATCTGCAAAAGAACTTAACTAAATTTACCATTTGACACAGGAGAATAACCTGTTGATAAATACAAGAACTCATTATGTGAGATTTGCAAGACAAACTGAAAGGTGAATATTTAATACAGCACACAGTGATTGAAATTGTAGATTCATTTAACGACCTGGGTATATGGGTAGATTCAGCTTTGACTTTTTCTAATATTAATCAATTGGTTAATGATAGTTACAGAACCATGGGTTGTATAAAACGATTTATAAAATCTAGGAAATCAGAAATGATGAAGTCATTGTTTGCTAATTACATTAGACCCAAATTCAAGTATGAAATAACAATATGGAAACCTTGTAAGAAAACGAGCCTGAGTAAAACTGAAGGAGTACAGCAAAACTATACCAAGGGCATCCAAGGATGTGAAAATTTAAGTTATTATGAAAGACTAAAATATCTGAACTTGTACAACATCTCATATAGATATCTAAGAGGAGATAGTATTCAGGTATATAAGGCATTTAGAGACAACTCCATCAGGAATGTTTGGGGTTATCAAAAAGTAGTGGAGAATCATCAGACAACCTATGTATAAGATTCTACAGGAATAAGAAGCATAATAATTGGTTCCCTGAGACAGCAGGTGCCAGTTGATGCATAGAAAAGACTACTGAATTATATTAAAGCAAGCACTAGTTCAGATATTTTTAACAGCAGCCTGGACACTTAATATGGGAACAACTGTTTTGTTATACTGGCAGGTTAGAAGGGCATCAATGCCCATGCTTGAAATATATTTGCATGTATGTATGTATGTCTGTATGTATGTACATGTGTGTGTGTGTGTGTGTGTGTGTGTGTGTGTGTGTGTGTGTGTGTGTGTGTGTGTGTGTGTGTGTGTGCATTATATATGGGTCCCCTTTAGAAAGCCAAAATTCCACTTACCCGAAATCCAAAAGACCAAGACAGAAACCCCAATATCCAGGGAGGTCGACCATCCGGAACATCGACAAATCACTAACAGTAAGTAACCACTTGGCCAGCATGGCCCCTTACCGCTTTAGTAGTGCGATCTCAGAGTTGGTATATTTACTTTGGGGGGTAGCCCCGACATTGGTGGGTGTTAGTGTGTTTGTGGGTTGGGTGATCAGTTACTTACCGTTAGTGTTTTGTCAATGTTCCAGGCAGTCAGTCTTCCTGGGTGTCGGGTTTTCTGTCTCAGTATTTTGGGTTTCAGGTAAGTGGGATTTTGGGTTTCTAAAGGGGGTCCATGTATGTATGTATGTATGTGTGTATATATATATATATATATATATATATATATATATATATATATATATATATATATATACATATACACACACACACACACATATATATATATATATATATATATATATGCATGCATGTGTGTGTGTATGTATGCATGTGTGCCTATATATATCTATATCTACACACACATACATATACATACACACGTGCACACACACATATACATACATATACACACACACACATGCAGACATATATGTGGGTGTGAGCACAAAATTCCCCTATTTTTTTGTTCCACATAGAAAATGGAGGAGATATTGAAATCATGTCGGGCATAAATGAAGGATTTGTTCTCAAGTTACCCCATCCTTGTGAAAGATTAGATAAGGATGAATCACCAACAGCCTGAAACCAACATAGTTTATTGATGTGACTTCTGCAAGAAGAATAACACTGTTTTCCAAGAGAACTTCAAATTAGCCCCATAAGCAAGTTCAAAAGGAAAAAATGCAACTTTCTCCAATACAAATAACAACAGCCAAGAGCAAGCTACCTGTTTTTTTTTTTTTTTTAAGGTGGGAGGATATGTAAAACCCCTTTAAGAACTCTTGCTTAAGGTAGGGCAGAAAGGGGATCCATGAGCAAACGAGAGAGACAGAGGTAAAATTTGACAGAACAGCAAAAGAGAAAAGAGAATAACAACTCACACAAACATTGCAGAACCAGAGGCATCGCAGCCTGAAAAGGGTTCTGGCTGTTACTCTGGCACCAACTAGAACGTTTTTTCCACTTAGCCAAATAAGATTTCCTAGTAGCAGGTTTCTTACCTTAATTTAATATCTGCAGCACAGCATTAAAAAATAAGTACCTAAAAGGTATTACAATACTATCTTCCAGGCAGTGAGATGAAGAAAATTGATTTGGGGTATAGCAAATAACCCCTTTCCTTTGCGGGTAAGTCCATCCGATGATAAAGCGTGTTGTAACTGCCCATGAACAATTTCAAACTGCTAACTGGGCCAGAAGGAGGTTACCACAATTAGTTAGAGAGGGTCCTTCTGAATCTTTAGAATAAGCCTGGTTATCAGAGTAAAGGGTTGAAAGGCATACAGAAACATTCCTGCCAATGGGAACAAAAAGGCATCTGTCTTGTAAGCCTTTGTACATGTAGTCCTGGAACAAAACTTCCCAGGCTATCCATGCTGGTCTGCAAAGGGGTTTGATCTGGTTCTCCCATTTGTGTATGTACCATATCACTGCAGTGTTGCATATGGTTACTAACAAAGGACCTGGAACCCAAAGACCATTTACATATCTGAGAGCATTAATTAGAGTAATCATTTCTTTGACATTTATGTGTTTCAGTCTGTTCTGCTTACTCCACAGATTCTGAACTTTCACCTTCTTGAGTACAGATCAACAAGTAAAGTCTGAGGCATCTGTGGTTGCAGGCTGAAAAGGGGATGGAAGGATTAAGGGAAGACCTGAGATGAGAGATATCCAATTCACCCACTAGAGTAACTCGCCTTTTACAAATTCCAGTACTGGAATCTGAAATGATGGGGGTGTTGGTGTTAGGTCCAAATTAATTAGAGCAGACATTGAGTTTTCCTCATGAGAAACTTGTATAAAAAATATGTCCTCAGTTTAGAAGAAAATGATCTAAGGAAAGAGTTGTGTAATTTAACATAAATTGACAGACATATTAAGATTTCTAAAAATAAAAAATAGATTGCAGAAAGTCAACAAGACACAAAATGTTAGAAGTCTGATAAAACAAACACAGAAATCAAGACCATCAAGAGAAATTCATGTGATATAACAGAAGTAAACAGGATACATTACTGTGCAGTTACATTGTTGTTGTGTCTTTTGGCTTTTCCAGGTTAGGGGTCGCCACAGTGGAACTCTGGTTCTTTAATGATTGGCAGTAGATTTTTACATGCCGACTTGCCGGCCCTGATGCACAACCTTCAACGAAGGTACGCCCATTCAAAAGTCGTACCACAAAAATACAGGGCAATAAGGGAAAGAAAGGTAAGAAATCAAATGCCATCAGGAAGTGTTACTGTTAGAAGAGAATAAAAGAGGGAACAGAGCAACAAAAACACTTGGATGTGATAAAAAACAACATGCACTATTAGAACAGACCAGGGATTCAGCACTATTAGAACAGATCACATCAATCATATACTATTGCAAATAATAAACTAAAGATATCAGCACAGGAAGAACAACTTAGAAGATATGCAGGTAAATAAAGGAAAAGTACAAAATAAGCAATTCATTGATGACCCAAAAAAGTTTTATAAAAAATTGGAAAACAAAGCAAAAGGAATAGAAACACCACCAAAAAAGAAGAAACAGACACATTTTGGAGAAGTATCTATGAAGACCCTGTGGAACTTAAACATGCTGAATGGATAAAAGTAGTAAAAGAAAATATTAAGTAGTTCAAGTGTACAGGATAAGAAATGGGATGAAGTAACGGCCAGAGAAAATGAAACTAAATTAAAAAGAGCTTGTAACTGGAAAGCCTCGTGCCCAAATGCAGGACCTAACGTCTGGCTAAAAGCATTAACATCTTTACATGAAGGTTTAGCCACGAGTAAGAACTACTTATATGTGCACCCCGAACAGACCTGGTTAACAGGAAAAAAGATACTCCTCCATAAGAGTGAGCCTACAAGTTATCATAAAAACTACTGACAAATAACTTGCCTTCCAATAGTGTATAAGCTATATATTGGAATTGATGCCAACAGAGTTTATAGTCATTTAGAAGAAAACTCAATCATGGCAACAGAACAAAAGGGTAACAAAAGAAAGTCATATGAAACGAAGGAGCATTTGTTGTTAAAGTCATAATGGGGAATTGTAAAAAGGGGAAGAATCTACGTATGGCAATGATTAATTACAGAAAAGCATTTGACAGCACCCCACATTCATGGATAAAGGAATGCTTACAGATGATTCATGTTACATTGATCAATTACATTACAATGATGATGAAACAGCGGCAGGCAACTTTACAGCTAAGCCAAGTTAAAGGCCAATTTATTATCCCAAGGAAAAAACTTCTAAGGAGATACTCCATGGTGACTATTTCCACTGTTCTTTCATCTTGCCTTTAACCCATTAAGCTGTCTACTTAATCCAATACACTATTCTATGTTTTTTCACTCCTTCTACACTGACTTCCTTCTACAAAACCTCCTAACTTTTCTCCCTTCAACCTTAATCCTACTCTGAGAATAAACCCTTAAGCTTTGTTGCTCCACCACATGTATACATGTACATACTGTTTGCTCATCTATAAATTCCTCTCTTCTCTGTGAAATCTTTCTCTCTTGGAAAATCCAATTGAATTACATTTTCTACGTAAGTCATTATTTGTGAGCATGTTATTGTCCTATACTTCTGTACTTCTGAAACTTGTGTATTATAATTCTCTGTATGAGCTTGTAACATTTGTACTGTAATTTGTGTATATTGGAGCTTTTCTCCTCGGGTCTCCACCAGAAATGGGTTTCTAGCCCAGCTGGACTAACCCAGTTAACAAATGTCAAATAAATAAATACAATAAAACAACAGATTTAGGTCATGGTTGCAATTTGGCTCCCAGACAACAAAGTGTAAAGACTTCTCTTTTTGTGAATGATTTAAAGCTGTATAGTTAATCAGATGAGGAGCTGAAGCCACAATGGAAGTAGTCAAAACTTTCTCAGATGATATAAGAATGACATACAGTCTTGATAAATCAAAAGACAAAATAAATCACCAAAGCAGTTAATGGACTTCAAAGCACCAGAAATACAGTCCAAAAAGTAAAACAAAGAAGTCCAATGCTCTCAGGTAAAGACGTTTAACTGATGAAGAGTTTTTACTTGAAACATTGATGAAGAGTTTGTACTTGATACACTGATGCAGAGTTTTTACTTGAAAGCTTTGTTATTTTATTAAACTTCTTTATTTGAGGGCATTGGACTTCTTTGTTTTACTTTTTGGATAGTCTTGATAAATGTGCAAAATCAACATTTAAAGCAGGAAACTGCTGCACCAAGAAAATATCAGTCTGGAACAGGAATATGATATAAAGGAACTTGAGCAGGAGGGAGAGTATACATATTTCAGAACTGATGAAGGATTGACAATTAAATATGACCAAACATGAACAAAACTCAGGAATATTTCAGAAGA
This sequence comes from Protopterus annectens, assembly GCF_019279795.1. NCBI lineage: Eukaryota > Metazoa > Chordata > Ceratodontiformes > Protopteridae > Protopterus > Protopterus annectens. The sequence goes on along the minus strand of NC_056729.1, from coordinate 78,752,322 downwards.
CTAAAATTAATACTGGAAACTGCCCTGACATCTAAGAACAAAAGTTCAAGCTATAAACCAATTTGCTCTTCCTGTTCTAACTTACAGTTTTGGGATGATTTACTGGCCCCAAAAAGTATTAGAAAACTTTGACAGGAAGACAAGAAAAATGCTTCACACTTACCAAATGATCTATTAAATTAAGTGTGCAACAAGATTATATATTCCTCGTTCTAAAGAGGTATGGGCCTCCTCAAAATTGATTCCACATATAGATCTGCAGTACCTCACCAAATCCAAACATAGTCCAAGTTATGAAACGTGAAGAGAACAAATCTAAGGTAACTTCCCTGTTTAGTTTAGCAAAAGTATACTGGTATCAAACAGGAATGGAAACCCAACCAGAAGTAGACAAAAATCAGGTGGCAACTGAATATGCCAAAAAAAAGAAAGAAAATAAGGAACAGGATCAGACGAGAAATGTGGAAAAGGCATAAACATAGTTGCAAGTGCAGAAAAATCCTGGAATAACCTCATGTTGCTCAGGATCTGATGTAGGAATGGTTAAGGAGACATGAATTTAAACCAAAAAATGAAAGGTTAATATTAGTGACCTTGGATAGTAGAATACCTGCACATTGGTTTAAAGTCCATAGAACATGGGGGAGAAACAAACAAATGGAGATTTTGTACAAAACAGCACTGGAAACAGATTTGCATCTTGTTGTTGTGTGTGATACACTAATGGCAAAGGACCTGTATACTGGAAGGCATAATAATGTGGCAAGACTATTGCACTAGGTATTGTGCAAACATTACAATACTGAAGTAGCTTAGAAGCACTGGAAACATGAGCAACAAAGTATTCCAGAGAATGAAGTTCATATCACATGGGACCACCCATTACAAACAGTACAAAAAATATATGCGAGAAAACCTGATATAGTAGTCCATGAAAAGAAGACAAAGGTAGCACTGATCATTGAAACTGCCAATTATTACAGTATCTTATGTACAGAAAGACAAAGTCATAAAATACCACGATTTGCAGGCAGAAACAAGAGTAATGTGGAAAAAGGATTCCATACAGTTCCAACAGTAGAAGGAGCAATGGGTTTCATAAAAAGAATGTGCAGTCTTATTTAGATATGATACTGATACATGTAACTCTGTATGAATTGCAGAAGTCATCAGTTCTGGGCACATTGTGGGTGCTACAAAGAGTACCTCTGGCTAACATCAAAGAATAAAGTATGTGAAATTAGTACCATTTCAATCATACACCGGGTCCATTCCTGTCATGGTATTAGAAACCCAAAAGATTTGAAGCCTGGCCAAAAGAATCATGAGAATTTTGGAGGCAATGAAAGCCAGAATCCTGAGATACCCGATGCCATGTCACCATACGATATGCCTTTACCACTATTGTGCCTGCTGTCCATGCTACTTTCTGAATGTTTAGAGATTCAGTGAAAAATCAGGAAAAACTTTGCCTGGATAATACAACCAATAACCACCGAGAATAGGATCCTCAGAATTGCAAAACAAGAGCAAAATGCAACTGAAGTTCCCAACAAAGCCACAAGCAAGGGAAACATTTGCATTAACTGGCACATACAAAACAACATTCCAAACATTTATTAAACATCACTTGTAGCTTTATGGGGAACATTGGTTGCATTTTGTTCTTTGTTCAGATAATAAAAGCAGCTACAGGTAAAACAAGAAGGCCACAGTGGAATGTAATTCCATTAAACGTATACTTTACAAAGGTGGCAATGCTCCTCTGTGCATTTTCCGGCCATCTTGCTGGACTAAAGAGAAAAAGAAATGCAAGCCTTACTCTGCAGGTGGGTTATTCTAGAATAACTGCTAAACTAGGACTGGAGGGGTTGAGAAATATTTTGATAAAGTCAGTTTACCTATTGGACTGGAGGGGTTGAGAAATATTTTGATAAAGTCAGTTTACCTATTTTGACTAATATAGAACACTCAATTACTTAGACAAGTAAGGTATATATGGGTGTGAAGAAGCTGCTGCTGCAGGTAAATCCACAGCTGTGCATCAGACAAGTCTTACATTGTTAAAAATAATCTTTCAGAACTATACAAATACTCACGGTGTGGCTAGGCTTCATTACAGCTCTATACTTATTATAAAGTTTTACTATATTAGAAGGAAGACAGAGCTCTTGGCTTGCACTCCTTTTATACATTTGCACCAAATCCTTACACTTTTAAATCAAGACTACTGATAGTGTGCTCCCTCTCAAATCAGAGATGAATTTCAGCTGTGGCATCTGGTATTTTTCAGACCAGCCTGAAATGCCCTCTGTTAATAGGCAAAAGTAAAAGGTATGGACATTCTGTCTTTACTGTGCACCACAGAAATACACACATGATGTCTTTGTTAAAGATGGAAAATGGGGAATGTACATTTGGTTGACATGTATTGTCAACTGCCATTAAACAGAAAGGAAGAGGTAAAATATTAATGGCATTATTTGTAGGTAGGCAAAAGCATGTGGCCCTGACAAGGAGTATAACTCTAGACTGGTGCGACTGTACTGTAGGACACTGTGCAATGAATATAAACAAGGCACAACGACCATGAAAATAAATGTCAGAAACATGCACACACTGTATTTTCCTGTAACCATCCAATTGAAAGGCAAGTTGATTAATTTTTGCAGCTGATGTATTCTCCGCCCTTGCCCTTTCATATACTAAATATATTTGTTGTTAATACTATATGAATGACACATACTCTACAAAGTATGTGTGTGCATGTAGAACAAAGGGATTTAAAGCCTGAATTAACAGCCTAATAGGTCACCTCTCCAAATTCAGTGCCACAGGTGTGGGTGGAAGTAGGATTAGGTCTGCTGTAATGAAAACACACCCTGTTAGGTGTGGTGGCATCTGTCACACGCATCTTGCATACAGTTTCAGAAAAAAATCCAACCTATAGGAGAAACTAATGTTACTATTTATATGGTGAACTCTTGCAAAGTACAAACACAAACAGATACTGATGAAAAAATAAAATATTTCTGTAAAACTCATGTACAAAAATGAAAGAAATACCTTGGTGTAAAGTATTTCAATGACTACTTTCTGTCTGAATGTCATTTTAAATGAACTAGACTTCTAAGAGACAGCATTTGAGTAGTGCATTGGAAGTGTTTTGCTTTGAGCAAGCCACCCACACAGAGGTCTATGTCATACCTCTGAACCTCTCAGTGCAAGAAGTCTGGACAAAGCCAGAAATAATGGGGGGGGGACAAAGGACCAAAACAGAGACAGATATTAAATATTGCTCCTATAAACATAGAAAATTATTATGAAAACGCCCACTCAAGCCACCACAAAATCTTAAAACTTTAAATGCTCTTCATCAGATCCATTTTCCATGTCTCATTCATTAAATTAAAAGACAAGTTCACCCAATCAGAATTAAGAAATGGGCCTACGCCTTTGTAAGGCTGGCTTTAAGGGTAAAACACCATTTAATCCTGGTAGCTGATCTGCTTGTAGATCGGCTATCCATTTAAGTTCACTTAATTCAGTTTGTTGCCAAAGATCTCCACCTCTTTTATTCATGGGTTGTATAAGTAACACCATACATATAAAAGAATGGCTTTGTGTTTAGCTCTGTTCTGAACATCGCTCATATGCTGCAAGATCCCCTCTTTTAGTATTTGATTGGTCTTGCCTACATAGAACGAGTCGCATTTTAAACAATTAGCAAGGTGCACAATATTCCTGGTTCTACAGTTTGCATACAAGATTGGCTTATATTCCACTTTAGTTACAGGATGTTGAAAATAATTAGAAGAATCAATATGCTGGCACCCTTTACACTGCTTGCAGGGAAAGGTGCCTTTGCTGATTAAACCCTTGGTTTTATCACTTTCAACACAAGGAAATACATCTTTAAACACAATTCTTTTCAAGTTCAGTCCATTCTTATAAATGAACTGCGGTGTCTCTCCTACAATATTTCTTATCTAATCATCAGCCTAAAGGATATTCCAATTCTTTCTAATTACTTGACATATGTTCTTTATGCTGTTGGTATAAGTTAATATTACTCTTAGACAATACAGTTCCCTTTTATGTGTAGATATTAAACTTAAACCGAGGAGGGTACTTCATCTTTTCTCACTTTACACTGGACCATGGTTTCGTCCTGGTTGTTCGTATTCTTTGACATTCTCTAATTCCTTTATTTATCTCATCTGACTTATAACCCCATGCTAGAAAGTGAGTACTTAGTTCATTCAATTCTTGCTCATATATGTCATTACTAGTACAAAGTCTAGACACTCTCATTGTCTGTCCTTTTATAATACTGGGATAAATAAGTTGTGGATGCATGCTGTCCCATTTTAACAAACTATTTCTCCAGCATTCCTTTCTATGGATCTGGTAATTTCCATGTGTATACTTATAGATATGAAAACTAAACAATGGCCAGCAGTTTGTTTCTGGTCAGATGTCATAGTTTATACTACCCAGTATTTCACTTTTTATCATCATCTCTGTGTTCAATCTCGTAGTGTCACATGTGCTAGATGCAGGTAAAGCACATGTCTGGTGCACTGTGTGCCCTTAATGACAACTACCCTCCAAAGGGTTAAATGCACTACAAACATGTGCCCATAGTCTGTTATTCGAAGTATTAAGGCTCCACAAACATCAAATACACTATAAACATCTAGGATACGGAGCTGTATCATACAACCACAGTAAAATGAAACCCCAAAAAGTACAGTTTTGTACCTACCATAAATGTAGATGTTCGAGTGTTCACCCTGCTGCAGTCATCACACTTGGGTTATCCTGCCGTCAGGCGGTCCTGCAGTCGGCCTGAGTTCCAAAGTCTTGGTCCGGCGTCGGTTGCTGTCGCTTCTTCCCTGATGTCAGTGCACCAGGGGTATATAAGAGGCATCCAACGCCATTTTCTTCAGTTTTTCTTGCCCCAGATGTCAGGTGCCCCCAATAGGTAGGCAATATATATATATTGCTATACAAAAATGTACATATAAAAATAAAACAATACCTTCAGGCACAAGCAAATACACCACAGAGGTTGTATAGAATAGAATGGTAGGTACAAAACTGTACTATGTTCATCGTGTTACCCTGCTGCAGTCATCACACTTGGGTTGAATCCCAAAGCTAAGGATGGGTGGTGGAGTTAAACAGGGTTAGAAGAAACTAGTAGGCCCTGCAAAACTGCAGTGGCAAACCAGCTCTAGTCTTAGAATATAGAGGTAAGTGATAGTGTTTGGTGAAGGTGTGCACTGAATTCCAAGTTGCAGCTTCCAGAATATCCTTGGTTGGCACCCCCCTGAGAAAGGCTGTTGATGTAGCTGTAGCCCTGGTGGAGTGGGACCTAATGTTAGCAGGTACCGGTTTCCCATGATGCGTGTAGCAGAAACGTATGCAATGTCCTATCCATTTTGAAATGGTCTGTTTTGAGATAGCTTTTCCTTGTGATCCTGCAGCATAGGCTACAAAGAGCTGGTCAGATTTTCTGAAAGCCTTAGTTTTATCCAAGTAGTAACGTAATTGCCTGTGAATGTCCAAAGAGTGCAGGAGTCTTTCTCCTTTGTTCTGGGGATTTGGGAAAAAGGTGGGCAAATGAATGGTTTGGTTTAGGGCCACACTGGATACCACCTTTGGCATAAAGGAAGGGTTAGTTCGTAGAGACTCTGTCTTGATGAAAAATGAGGAAAGGCTCCACTGCCATTAGTGCCTGTAGCTCTGAGACTCTTCTAGCTGAAGTTATTGCTAGTAGCAGGGCAGTTTTCCATGAAAGAAATTTTAAATCAGCTGAAAAAGCTGGTTCAAAGGGCGGCAGTGTAAGCTTTTCCAGAACAAAGTTGAGATCCCAAGTAGGTGTTGGTGCTCTCCTTGGCAGTCTTATGTTCTTAGCCCCTCTGAGGTACTGTCTTAGGAGTGGATGTGAAAATAAAGGAGGATCTGTGTTGTAATGAGCTGAAATTGCTGAGGCGTGGATCTTAATAGATGAAAAGGAAAGTCCTTTGTGCAACATCTCAGTTAAATATTGTAGAATCTGAGAAATGTTTGGATCAAGGGGATTTTGGCTTTTAGCCTGGTTCCAGGCTCAAAATCTTTTCCATTTGTCTGAATAGGTTTTCCTGGTGCTGGGCCTCCTGGCCTCCAGAATGACATCCATAACAGCTTTGGATAAAGGTGTTGGCTGGTTGTTTAGGTAATTTGCCATGCATCCAGGTTTAAAGTCTTGAGCTGGCTGTGTAGAATCTGATTGTCTCTCTGGGTGAGCAGGTGAGGAATTTGTGGTAAAATCCATGGTGGGCCGTGGGCCATGTTCCTTAGAATTGGATACCAGTGCTGGCGTGGCCAGTCTGGTGCAATGAGTATAATTTGTGGCCTCTCTAATCTGACTTTCAGCAGTACCTTTGCTAGAAGAGGCAGTGGAGGAAAGGCATACACTGTTAATGTTTTCCAACTGAATGAGAGGGCATCCACTTTCCAAGCTTGTGGGTGGAATGTCCTTGTGCAAAATTTTTGAAGTTGGTAGTTTTGGGGGTTGGCAAACAGATCTATGTCCGGGCATCCCCATTTTTGAGTTATCATTGCAAATACTTGTGGATCTAGTTTCCACTCGTGGGGATCCATGATGTTTCTGCTTAGGTCGTCTGCCAATGTGTTTTTCTTTCCTGGCAGGAATTGTGCTTGTAGTTGAACTTGGTAAGACAGTGCTGTGTTCCACAAGGTCATTGCTTGCCTGCATAGAGGGTAGGAATGTGTGCCCCCCTGCTTGTTTATGTATCACATTACTGTGGTATTGTCCGTCTTTATTATTAGTTGTCCTGGGTGTAAGAGGTCCTTGAAAGCTGTTAGAGCATTCTGTACTGCTAGCATTTCTTTTTGATTGATATGCAGATGCCTTTGATCTGTAGTCCATTTGCCCTGAATGCACTGTCCTGCCATGTGTGCTCCCCAGGCATAGTCCGATGCACCTGTTGTCATAGTTTGCCTGGCTGTGGGTAAGGTGAAAGGCTGACCCTTGTTGAGGTGACATGCCTGTGCCCACCATAGAAACTCCTGTTGAAGGCAGGGAATGAGTGGTATCATTGTTTCCAAGCTGTGGCTGTGCTGAGTCCATACGCTTTTCAGGTACCACTGTAATTTCCTCATATGCAGTTTTGCAAATGGTATTAGTAGTATACAAGATGCCATGAATCCCAAGGCCTGCAGAATTTTTCTTGCAGGGAGTTGGGTCTTTGTTGCCATTATTGAGTCAGCTGTTGTTGCTTGTCTGGCATGAGATAAGCCATCTGGGCCATTGTATTCAAGCTGGCACCCAGGAATATTATGTTTTGTGAGGGCACTAGTTTTGATTTCTTTTCGTTTACTGTGTACCCTAGGCAACTTAGAAGGTGTTTGACAAATGCCAGATGCTTTAAAAGCATGTCCTTGCTTTCTGTTTGAATAAGGCAGTTGTCCAGGTATGGGTATATTTGAATTCCTCTCTGTCTGCAGTATGCAATTACTGGTGCCAGACATTTTGTGAAGACCCTGAGTGCAGTAGATAAGCCAAAGGGCAGTGCAGAGAATTGATAATGGGTTGAACCTGCAATGAAGCGGAGGTATCTTCTGCAATATTGTCTGATAGGGACATGCAGGTATGCCTTCTTGAGGTCCAACGTTACTAGCCAAGCATTCTTGCCCAGCATGGGAAGAAGCTGCTGTAGTGTTAGCATCTTGAATTTTGGTACTTGCAGATAGGTGTTCAGAATTGAAAGATCCAGAATGGGTCTCCATGCTTTGTCCTTTCTTGGGACTAGAAAGAGTCTTGAGTAAAATTCTTGTCCTTGCTCCTGTGTAGGTACCTGTTGAATGGCTCTCATGTCCATGAGAGCTGTAATTTGTTTTTGTGCCTCTGCCCATTGATTTGGTGGCAGGTTTGGCATTCCTTTTATCCTTGGCAAGGTATGAAAGTGGAATCTGTATCCTTATGAGACAATGTTTAGGACCCATTTGTCTTTTGTGATGATGTGCCAGTTGTCTGCAAAAAGTGCTAATTTTCCTCCCAAGGGAGCTGCCAAGAGAGATTTGCTTGGTAGTTTGATGGTTGAGTCATTGGGTTTGTCTTCTGCTAGCTTGGGGCCTGTCTTATCCTCCTTTCTAGGTAGCAGTACCCCATTGGCGAGGTTTGTAAGGGCCTTGTGACTGACCTCTGCCCCTTGGGCGTCTGTATTTGCCCCTCTGCGATCTGCGTGAAGCTGGGAAGGACCAGTTTTTTGTTGTCCACTTTCTGCTGAAACGGGGTTGTACCTGTAAAAAATCCTTGACTGTCTTGCATAGACTTTGCCTTATCCTCCATTTTCTTTAAAACCTCTTCTGCTTTGACACCAAATAATACATCCTGCTGTAAAGGTGCATCCAATAATTTTGCTTTAACATGATCAGGTAGGGTTTGTTCTTTTAACCAAGCATGTCTACGTATGACAGACCCAGTAACATCTGCTCTACAGGAAGCTTCCAACGAGTCAAATCCACATTGTAAAGTATGTTTGCCCACCTGTTCAGCTGCATGCAACAGATCCTGCATTTCCTTGAATTCAGACTGTTCAGAATGAGTGCTCATTTTTTGTTTTAATTGAGACATTAGGAATTGCTGATATTTCAGCATGTGAAACTGACAATTTAATGCTCTCATAGCCAGAGTAGCTGAGGTGTATATCTTCTTTCCCCATCTATCTAGGGCTCTGGAATCCCTTTCAGAGGGCACAGGATTTTTAGCCATAGAAGTTTTAGCCCCTTTGGGACCCTGGGAAATTGTTTCTGGGTCAGCCACAGGGCTTTTCTAAAGGAATTTGTGTGAGTCAGGTACTCTGTAGTATCTGTCTGGTTTGGCTGGAGCAAGAGGTAGAGAGTCTGGATTTAGACTAGACTCCAAGTACACATCATCCACAATGTCTAAAACTGGAGGGATAGCAAGTGGTCTGTGCTGGGGTAGTAAAAGGAACTCTCGGATCCTTTTCTTAGAATCAGAGTAATCCTGGCCTTCCCAGTGGAAATGTTCCCTCATGGTATGTAAAGTTTCCCCAAAGGAGTAGTCTTCAGGGGGAGATGATGAGGGAATAGAGTCTTCAGCATCAGAGTCTTCATAAGGGGGAAAAGCATAATCCTGATCCTCAGAAGAATCTGAGGAAATTGAAACCTGGTCAGAGGAAGCATAATCCTCCTCTTGTCTTGGTCTTTTATCTGGAGGGGGATGGGAACCCCTGATTAGGGTAATCAAATCTTCAGCCATCTTAAGCATCTGTTTCTTAGGCATGGGGCCTTGAACTGGAGACTGATGTACAGTCTTCTTTGGTTTTAATGGAGTTTTAAGCTTAGCATAAGATTTAATGGTGAGTGTAGTCGGTCTGAAGACACCTTCTGCAACCGAAGGTGTTTCTACTGCACCGGGATCTCCTTCTGTTCCGGTGTCAGAAGGGCCTAATGAAGATGGCTGTGACGACCTAGTACACTCCGCTTGAGAATCCAAAGCTGTTTGGGGTTCCAATTCTGCGGTCGTCAGGGTCTGCGTAGGCACCTCACTGAAAACTGGAGAACCGGCGACAGGCCCAGCAGAGGCCTTGGAGTCTGGCTTGTCCCTAGGCTGCCTGTCCTTATCCTTGCATTTTTTATGCATGCTGGTCATCGGCTGCTCTGACGGCATGATATAATTAAATTTCCTACCAAAGTAATGTCGTGCGAAGTCAAAATGGCATTTGATAGTTCGTTTATTAAACCTAGCACAAAACTGACAACCTGTGACATCGTGGTCTGGGCCTAGGCAAGGAATACAATAAGAATGGAAGTCCTTATGAGGTATTTGCTTCCCACAAGAAATGCAATTGTTAACATTTTCTGACATTGGACTGAGGCAAGAAAAGGTTCCCCAATGGGGTACTTAGCTTTATTGAAGACTTCGGACTGAAATTCGATTCAAAATACCCAAGCAGAGCTCCACGTGGTCCTGCAGAGGGGTCCTGACAACAGAGAACTGAAAGAAGCGACCACTTTCCAGATTTAAGTATTTTTTGCTTTTTATCTGCATTGTCCTCTCTGGCTTTCATTTAACTAGCTATAACTGTTTTTGTGTCTATCTGCTGATTTCTGAAGTATCTGCACTTAAAAGTAGCATTTTGGTCGACTCTGGTCGATTAATACTGTTTTTTTTGTTAATTTAACTGCTGAGGCTGCCCACTAAAGTGTGCTAGCCTGTGTAAATCGATTTTACTGTTTGCTTAATTGCATTTCTGTGTGCTTTCCTGAAAAAACAAAAAACAAAAAAAATACTCCTTGTTTTCCTGCCTTTGCTCGACTAGTTTGGACCAGTATACAGGCTTTGCTGTATTCTGGGCTGTGTGTAGTTCCTGTGTTGGCCATTGCCTTACTTGGATAGAAGGAAGTTTCTGAGCTCACCAGTGGGAGTGGGGAGCCTTGAGCAGCCTATCTGTCCCTGGGGAAGTGACCTCAGCACTTGAGCTGTAAATTATTGGTTGCTTTGGACCATTTCTAGCTCTTTTCAAGTTCCCTGTATAAAAATCCGCCTCAGGGCGTTTTTTTCTGGCTATATACCCAAGCAGAGCTCCACGTGGTCCTGCAGAGGGGTCCTGGCAACAGAGAACTGAAAGAAGCGACCACTTTCCAGATTTAAGTATTTTTGGCTTTTTTTATCTGCATTGTCCTCTCTGGCTTTCATTTAACTAGCTATAACTGTTTTTGTGTCCATCTGCAGATTTCTGAAGTATCTGCACTTAAAAGTAACATTTTGGTCGACTCTGGTTGATTAATACTGATTTTTTGTTAATTTAACTGCTGAGGCTGCCCACTAAAGTGTGCTAACCTGTGTAAATCGATTTTACTGTTTGCTTAATTGCATTTCTGTGTGCTTTCCTGAAAAAACAAAAAAAAAAAAAATACTCCTTGTTTTCCCGCCTTTGCTCGACTAGTTTGGACCAGTATACAGGCTTTGCTGTATTCTGGGCTGTGTGTAGTTCCTGTGTTGGCCATTGCCTTACTTGGATAGAAGGAAGTTTCTGAGCTCACCAGTGGGAGTGGGGAGCCTTGAGCAGCCTATCTGTCCCTGGGGGAAGTGACCTCAGCACTTGAGCTGTAAATTATTGGTTGCTTTGGACCATTTCTAGCTCTTTTCAAGTTCCCTGTATAAAAATCCGCCTCAGGGCGTTTTTTCTGGCTATATACCCAAGCAGAGCTCCACGTGGTCCTGCAGAGGGGTCCTGGCAACAGAGAGCTGAAAGAAGCGACCACTTTCCAGATTTAAGTATTTTTTGGCTTTTTTATCTGCATTGTCCTCTCTGGCTTTCATTTAACTAGCTATAACTGTTTTTGTGTCTATCTGCTGATTTCTGAAGTATCTGCACTTAAAAGTAGCATTTTGGTCGACTCTGGTCGATTAATACTGTTTTTGTTAATTTAACTGCTGAGGCTGCCCACTAAAGTGTGCTAGCCTGTGTAAATCGATTTTACTGTTTGCTTAATTGCATTTCTGTGTGCTTTCCTGAAAAACAAAAACAAAAAAATACTCCTTGTTTTCCTGCCTTTGCTCGACTAGTTTGGACCAGTATACAGGCTTTGTTGTATTCTGGGCTGTGTGTAGTTCCTGTGTTGGCCATTGCCTTACTTGGATAGAAAGAAGTTTCTGAGCTCACCAGTGGGAGTGGGGAGCCTTGAGCAGCCTATCTGTCCCTGGGGGAAGTGACCTCAGCACTTGAGCTGTAAATTATTGGTTGCTTTGGACCATTTCTAGCTCTTTTCAAGTTCCCTATATAAAAATCCGCCTCAGGGCGTTTTTGCGCGGTTGGGCGCATAGCGCAGCAGCGGTTATACAGGTTTAAACTATTTCTGGCTCCGCCAAGTCTGCTCTTCAATTTTACACTTAGAAAGCTCTACTCAGTCTATTTAGCTGTATATATTAGCACTTGTTTTCGGGACTTCTAGTCTTAGCAAGCACTCTTATAATAAAGTAAGCACTCTTATACTAAAGTAAGCACTACAGCCATCCACTACCCCCTGTGAATACCCATTTCCCTTAAAGGCACAGCACTACTTATAATATTCTAGTATGTCGAGTGGTAGACCACTAGCATCCTCTCTTGTTCAGCTGGTTAACCTGGGAATCTTAAGACAATGTTACAATTGTCTCATGTACACAGACAACCCTCTCCTCCTTCCTACTAACACAAATACTTGTGAGAGATGCAACTATATAGCCAGACTGGAGGCTGAACTCTCTCAACTCAGGACTGGCAAGACCAGACAGGAGGAGAAGGTACCCACACCCGAAGCAAAACCGGTCACACATAAAACCACCACCACTACAAATCAAACACATAAGAACACAAAGACATACTCGGAGGCTCTTATAAAAAACTTACCAAAACAACAGAGGCCTCCAAAGCAGACACCCAGAAATACACCCCCACAAAACGTAACACCTACAACACATACCTCAAACAACAGGTGTGTCACACAATCACAGCCCCTAAGGCAAAACACTATACCAGAGACATTAGTAATAGGTGACTCTATAGTCAGACACACCGACGTTCCACTTACCAGGCTGAATAAGGAGAGGGTAACGGTGATCTGCCTATCGGGAGCTAGGATCCGCCACATTACACACGCACTCAGGTCACTCCAAAGCAAGTACAAGTATGATGCAGTCATTGTCCATGCTGGTGTGAATGACCTGAGACGTACCTCCCTGGACTACATGAAAAGAGACATTGAGGAGCTCTCCGATTATGTAGCCCAGACTGGTATGACCCTGACCCTGAGCAGCATCCTGCCTTCACCAAGAATGATGCCTCAGTACAAAGACAAAATGATCAGTTTTAACAATTGGCTTAATCACTGGTGTCATTCTAGGGGATCCAATGTCTGTCAGCCTGGGATGACATGCTGGACAAGCCACGTTGCTTCAAGGGATGGCTTGCACCTGTCACTACTGGGCTTCGGATACTGGCCAAGGCTCTTGCCACCCCATAGTGCCTTTTTAGGCAATGCTCAAAGACAAATCAACCTCTGTAAAAACAAAAATGGAAAAAAATTAAGGGTAATGCTGCTCAACGCCAGAAGTCTAAATCTCAAGATGCGGGCACTCGAAGCACTTCTCAGTATGGAGAACATCGATGTCTGTGCAGTAACTGAAACCTGGTTCAAGGCTCCTGAGAGCACTCCAGCTACCAGGCTATACCTCATATCATGCTTTTCGCCTCAAGTTCCAGGTCAACCACAAAGGAGGGGAGTGTCCATTTTCATAAAGGACACCTACACCTCTCGATTGGTGGCTACCCATGAAGCATCAGAAACCATACAAGTTTTACTCACCATAGGCAAAACTGCCATACAACTGGTCGCATGTTATAGAACACCCTCCCAATCCCAGGAATCCCATCAAGCATTCCTGAAAACACTGGAGGATATGAATGTCACACCAAACACCATCATATTGGGTGACTTCAACTACCCCAACATAGACTGGGCCCACTATTCTAGCCCTAACACCCTAGCCCAAAGATTCCTGGAATTCATTAACTCAAATGCTATGGAGCAACTGGTCACTTCTCCTATGAGGAGAGATAATATACTTGACCTGATTATCACAAACATGGGGTCCAAATGCTCCGCACGGATATAAACCCCTCACTAGTAAGATCTGACCATAAACTAATCACGTTGGATGTACATATCCCACCCCACCCCAGAACAAAAGACTACAGTGAAAAATTTTTCAAAAGCTGACTTTACACTCCTTAAGTCAGAAATGATATCCTTTAAGCCTACTGGGTTAATGGAAACCACATCCCAAAATGCTGAATCCTACACAACAGCCTTCTACGGACATCTCCAAGAATGCATGGATCAAGCAATCCCAACTAAAACCAAGACCCTCTCCACCAAGGAAAACGCCCGGTTTGGTGGACCCCGCTATAAACAAACTGTACAACAAAGAAGGAAGCTACTGCAGGACAAAGCCAAATCCCACAAGGGAAAGGCTTCCTGATCAGCACAAGTAAAAAACTACGTTCTCTCATAAAAACGTCTAAAGCCAACTTTGAGAGAAAGATTGCCAAGGATACCAAAGACAATCACAAGGCCTTCTTCAATTATGTCAGAACCTTGGGAGGAAATTCTCAGATATGCTCTGAGTTGGTACACAACGACAATAAATTCACTGACCCTACCGACATTGCCAATATTCTGGCAGATAGGTTCAGTGCAAATTTCTCCCCTCCCTCACCCCCTAAAGATGTAGTAATTATCCCTGCAGAATGTAACCTACCTGTCATCTCAGACATACAGGTGAAATCAGCACTCAACAAAGCAAAAAACACAGCATCTATGGGACCCGATGGTATCCCCGGTTGCGTGTTACGTGAACTTTAAGATGAACTAAACCCACACCTAAAAACGCTATTCAATCTTAGCCTCACTACAGGATATGTACCTGAACACTGGCACAGCAACAGTGGCCGCACTCCACAAAGGGGGAATTCTACTGACCCTGGTAACTACCGCCCCATAAGTCTGACCAGCCTGGTCTGCAAGGCTATGGAAAGAATCATCATGGAACTCATAAATGGTGATATTGGAGATCTGCAGACCCTTGATCCCACCCAGTTCGGTTTTGTAAAAGGCAGATCCTGCCTCTTAAACCTGGTTGACTTCTTGAGACAGTCACTAGTGCCATCGACGAGGGCAAGGCTGTCCACACTGCCTACTTGGACTTGGCTAAAGCCTTTGACACGATACCACACTCTGGCATCATAGACAAGCTCAGCAGCCTAAATGTAAATCCATATGTCACAAGATGGGTAGCAAACTGGCTAAAAACAGAACCCATAAGGTCAAAATTGCTGGAGCCATGTCAGACTCTAAACCAGTCATGAGTGGTGTCCCACAGGGCTCAGTCTTGGGACCACTCTTATTCGGCATTTACTTCTCGGATGTGAAAGCAAATATGGGAGGATTATGGCTGACAAAGTTTGCAGATGACTGCAAACTGGGTGCCATAGTTGATTCACCTGCTGACACACACATCCTACAGAAAGGTCTCACTGAAACGGACAACTGGTGCCGGAATCATGGCCTCAAACTTAACGCCAAAAAATGTATAGTCACCCCTTTGGGAAAAACAAAGTACCCACAAATTATCACATAGACAATAACCCACTGAGTACGGAAGAAGTAATCAGAGACCTGGGGACTCAAGTCGATAGTGACCTCTCCTTTGACAACCATGTTGCCAAAGTGGTCAGAAAGACATTCTACCTTGCCCATCTCATCATGAAGGGATTCTCATCCAGATCAAAGGAGGTCATTGTACCTCTATATTCCTCCCTTGTCAGGCCCATGATTGAATATAATGCTCCATTTGGGATGTATCTCACCCGGCACATGCAACAACTGGAAAGACCCCAGAAGTACCTCACCAAGAGGATCATGGGTCTCAAACATGTGCCTTATCCAGCTAGATTAAAGAAACTCCAGCTCTATTCAGCAGCATACCGCCTGCTCAGAGGTGATTTGTGCCTAACATATAGGGCCATGTCCAACCAAGAACTGATGGACATGCTCCATCTCAAAAAATCCAGATCCACCAGAACCACGCGAGCTAAAGATTTCAACCTCTGCACAAATATGAATAAAACATGCTGGAGGGATAGATTCATAACACAGAGGTTACCTGTACTCTGGAACAAAATCCCAGTTCATGTGAGACAGAGCCCTTCATTGGCACTGTTCAAGAAAAATCTCGATGCATGGATGGAAGATCGTAAGTTTACCCCGGGAGCCACGTCAGTGTCACTACTAGACAGAGGTATAGTTTACTAAATAATGGGGTCCCACATGTGTCACTACTAGAGAGGTGCAACTATATAATACGGGGTGGCGTAAGCCACATCATTGTTGGCTAGGCTTGTAAATGCCCCAGGGCAGATAGCCTAGTACACTACTATGAAACTATGAAACTACTATGAAAATCTCAGGTGTCGGCCGACTGGCACTTGCAAACTGCTTCTGCTTCGGGCACCACGTGGCAAGAAAGACTGAAGAAAATGGTGTTGGATGCCTCTTATATACCCCTGGTGCACTGACGTCAGGGAAGAAGCGACAGCAACCGACGCCAGACCAAGACTTTGGAACTCAGGCCGACTGCGGGACTGCCTGAAGGCAGGATAACCCAAGTGTGATGACTGCAGCAGGGTAACACGATGAACATCACCAAATACACTGTTGTGCATCTTTCTTCATAGGTTCATAAGTGTGTACTAGGCTAATGGCCCTGGAGCCTTTACAAGCCTAGCCCATAGGATTACCCTGGTATCATGCCACCCGACCTTAGTTCCCAGTAACTCTGTCGAGTAGAGCCACTGGAGTGATCCCCGGGGTGAATTTTCTATTTCCCATCCAGTCATCAAGATTTCTCTTGAAGAGGGCCAGTGAGGTGCTCTGTTTGACATGTATGGGAAGTCTATTCCATAGCATGGGCAGTCTCAGGGTTAAGAACCTATCCCTCCAGCACGTTCTGTTGATTGTGGTAATGAGGTTGAGGGCTCTGGAACGTGTGGTGCGGAGGGATTGGGATTTCTTTAGATGTAGCATTTCTAACAGAGCTGGGTCAGACATGGCTTGT
Source organism: Protopterus annectens (assembly GCF_019279795.1). Taxonomy (NCBI): domain Eukaryota; kingdom Metazoa; phylum Chordata; order Ceratodontiformes; family Protopteridae; genus Protopterus; species Protopterus annectens. The sequence goes on along the minus strand of NC_056729.1, from coordinate 78,735,626 downwards.
TAAGTCAAGCAGAGATCGCCTCTAAGTTGGTGATATGAGATAGAGAATAGTTGGAGTTTTTTTTAAGTCTGTCCATATAGGACAAGTGTTTAAGGTGTAGGATCCTCTTTGTGAGGTACTTTTGTGGCCTCTCCAGTTGTTGCAGGTGTCTAGTGAGGTACATGCCAAATGGGGCATTGTACTCGATGATTGGTCTAATGAGGGAAGAGTAGAAGGAGACAATGACCTCTTTCTTCCTGGATGCAAAAGCCTTTGTAATGAGTTGTGCCACACAGAAGGACTTTCTGACCACAGTGGCAATGTGGTGGTCAAAAGGGAGGTTTCTTTCAACCTGTGTTCCCAGATCTCTTATAATGCCTTCTGTGTTCAGTGGACTACCATCAATATGGTAATTCATGGAAACCAGGTTTTTCCGAAAGGGGATGATGACACATTTTTTGACACTGAGCTTAAGGCCATGGTTCTGATACCAGCCATTGGTCTCAGTGAGGCCTTTTTATAGGATGTCAACATCACTTGTGGAGTTAACAATAGCTCCCAACTTTCAATCGTCGGTGAATTTTGTCAGCCAGAGTCCCTTCATGTTGGCCTGGACTTCACAGAAGTAGATACCAAACAGGAGAGGATCCAGGACCGAACGCTGTCAGACTCCACTCGTGACTGGTCAGCAGTCTAACTTGGAGTCAGCTACTTTTACACTGTCTGTTCTATCTGTGAGCCAGTTTGCAACTCACCTAGGGATATAGGGATTGATGCCTAGCTTAGTGAGTTTTTCTATGATTCCTGAGTGGGGAATGGTATCAAAGGCCTTGGCCAGATCAAGGTAGACTGTATGAACCACCTTGCCTTCATCCACAGCTCTGGTGACTGACTCAAAGAAGTCGACCAGGTTGAGCAGGCATGATCTACACTTCACAAAACCAAACTGTGTGGGATCCAGAGTTTGGAGATTCCCTATATCCTTTTTTATTAGGTCCATGATGATGCGTTCCATAGCTTTGCATATCAGACTCGTCAGGCTAATGGGGCAATAGTTCCCAGGGTCTGTAGTCATTCCTCCTTTGTGGAAAGGGATGACTGTAGCAGTGCACCATTCAGTAGGGACAAAGCCTGAGGTAAAGCTGTGACTGAACAGGGCACACAGGCGAGGTGCTATTTCACTCTGCAGTTCATATAGAACACAGCCAGGGATACTGTCAGGTCCCATAGAAGCTGTATTCTTGGCCTCGGACAGTGCTGTTTTAACCTGTGCAGCAGTAATACTGGATGCCTGGCAATCTACTGGTATTGTGATTGGTCCTTTTTTTGGGGGGGCGGGTAAAGCTGGCAATGAATCTGTTGGCTCTGTGTAAGAGGTACCATTGTGCAGTAGCTCAGAGCAAATCTGGGTACTGCCGTGGAGATCCTTTACATAACTACAGAAGGCCTTGTGGTTTTCTTTACTATCTGCTGAAATTATGTTTTCATAGCTAGCTTTAGAGGATTTAATAAGGGATCTCAATTTTTTTTGAGGCTGATAAGGGAGCTTTTCCAGTCTTCGGACTTCAGCTTATTCCACATCGGTTTCCTCCTTCTGTTGTAGAGTTTGTTTATGGCAGGGAAAGTACAGTTTTGTACCTACATAAATGTAGATGTTCGAGTGCTCATACAGCTGCAGTCATAACAGATGGGTTATCCTGCCGTCAGGCGGGTCCTCGGTCAGCCAAATTCCAAAGTCTAGGTCCGGTGTCGGTTGTCGTTGCTTCTTCCCTGACGTCAGTGCGGCAGGGGTATAAAAGAGCCAGCCGACACCATCTTCTTCAGTTTTTCTTGCCCCAGATGTCAGGTGCCCCCAGAAGGAAGGCAAAACATAAACTTATGTAATCATGCAATATAGAATAATCAAAAAACAGTAGTTGCAAGCAAATACACCATAAAAGAATACCCCAAATAGGTTGTATGAGAAGGTGTTTGTCATAAGGCCTGTCCTAAGAGGGGATGGAGGGGGGGGAACCTGGACTGCAGCTGTATGAGCAATCGAACATCTACATTTATGGTAGGTACAAAACTGTACTATGTTCATCGTGCATACAGCTGCAGTAATTACAGATGGGAAGAATCCCAAAGCTAAGTAGGGGTGGCAGGCACTAAGTGGAACTAGGAGGAGCAAGGATGCCCTGCAAGACAGCTGTGGCAAATCCCGCTCTAGATTTAGAGTAAAGTGGAAGGTGCTAGTGTTTGGAGAAAGTGTGCACTGAAGTCCAAGTGGCTGCTTCCAAAATGTCCTTGGTAGGAACCCCCCTGAGGAAAGCTGCAGAGGTAGCTGTGGCCCTTGTGGAGTGGGATCTGATGCTTGAAGGCACAGCTTTTCCATGAAATGAGTAACAAAAGCGTATGCAGAGGGCTATCCATTTTGAGATTGTCTGTTTGGAGATAGCCTTTCCTTGAGCACCTGTAGCATAGGACAAAAAGAGTTGCTCGGATTTCCTGAATGGCTTTGTCCTGTCCAAATAATAACGAAGTTGTCTGTGAATGTCCAAGGAATGCAGTAGTCTTTCCCCTTTGTTTTGTGGGTTAGGGTAAAAGGTAGGTAAGTGGATAGTTTGATTCAAGGCTACACTGGATACTACCTTTGGCATAAAGGTAGGGTTGGTTCATAAGGAAACTCTGTCCTGATGGAAAATGATGAAAGGTTGCACAGCCATGAGGGCCTGTAGTTCTGAAACCCTGCATGCTGAGGTGATAGCCAGAAGGAAGGCTGTTTTCCATGACAAGTATTGTAGTTCTGTTGAAGCAGCTGGCTCAAATGGAGGAAGGGTCAGCTTTTCCAATATGAAGTTGAGGTCCCAAGCAGGGACTGGTGGTTTCCTTGGGGGTTTTATATTTTTTTGCCCCTCTGAGGAACTGTCTTAAGAGGGGATGAGAGAATAAAGGAGGATCTGTGTTGTATTGTGCAGAAATGGCTGAAGCGTGGATTTTGATGGAGGAGAAGGAAAGTCCACTGTTTAACATCTTAGCTAGGTACTGTAAAATTTGAGGTAAATTTATTACCCAAGGATTCTGGCCCTTTTTCTGATTCCAGGCACAAAATCGTTTCCATTTGGCGGAGTAGGCTTTTCTAGTAGAAGGTCTTCTGGCCTCCAAGATGACATCCTGCACCTCCTTGGAGAGGAGGGTCTGTTGGGAAATCAAGGGATTCTCCATGCAGCTAGATTTAGGGTTTTGAGCTGGCTGTGAAGAGTTTTGAAATTGTGCTGGGACAACAGAAGAGGCACTAGAGGTAGGATCCAAGGTGGGGAATGTGTCAGGCTCTTCAGGAGCGGATACCAGTGTTGTCTTGGCCAATCTGAAGCAATGAGAATCATTTTCGGCCTCTCTGCTCTGGCTTTTAATAGAACTTTGGGCAGCAGAGGAAGAGGCGGAAAGGCATAGACTGTCAACGTTGTCCAATTGAAAGAAAGTGCGTCCACTTTCCAGGCCTGTGGATGATAGGTCCTTGAACAAAATTTTTTCAATTGGTAATTTCTGTGGGTAGCAAAGAGATCTATGTCTGGCTGTCCCCATGCCTGAGTTATCTTTGCGAAAACTTGAGGATGCAACTTCCATTCATGTGGATCTGTCATATTTCTGCTTAGGCTGTCTGCCAGTGTGTTTTCCTTCCCTGGCAGGAATTGTGCCTTAAGTTGGATTTGCAATTCCAGAGCTGTGTTCCATAGGGTCATGGCTAGTCTGCACAGGGGGTATGAATGAGTTCCCCCCTGTTTGTTTATGTACCACATCACTGTGGTGTTGTCTGTCCTTATCAATAGCTGGCCTGGATGCAGTAGGTCTTTGAAAGCCATAATAGCATTTTGCACTGCTAGCATTTCCTTTTGGTTGATGTGTAGGTGGCTTCTCTTTTTAATACCATTTTCCCTGAATGCACTGATCTGTCATGTGTGCCCCCCAGGCGTAGTCCGAGGCATCTGTTGTGATGATTTGAGTTGCTTGAGGTACGCAGAAAGGGATACCTATGTTTCTTTGGCATGCTTGAGCCCGCCACAGAAATTCCTTTTGAAGACATGGAATAAGTGGTATAATTGTTTCCAAACTGTGGCTGTGTTGAGACCATAAGTTTTTTAGGTACCACTGAAGTTTTCTCATATGCAGCTTTGCACATGGGATCAGAAGGATGCAAGATGCCATGAATCCCAGAGCCTGCAGGACTTTCCTTGCAGTCAGCCTGGTGAAGGTTGCCATTTTGCTGAAGTATTGAGATAGTTGCCCTTGTTTGTCAGGCATGAGGTAGGCCATCTGGGTGGTTGTATTCAAGCTGGCACCCAGGAAAATTATTTTTTGAGAGGGTATTAGTTTTGATTTCTTTTTGTTGACTGTGTATCCCAGAAAGTTCAACAGTTTTATTACAAATGCCAGGTGTTTCAGAAGTATGTCCTTGCTGTCCGCTTGGATCAGGCAGTCATCCAGATATGGGTATATTTGTATTCCTTGAAGTCTGCAGAAGGCAATTACTGATGCCAGGCATTTCGTAAACACTCTGGGCACAGTAGATAAGCCAAAGGGCAATGCAGAGAATTGATAATGGGTTGAACCTGCAAGAAATCTGAGGTATCTTTTGCAATCTTGTCTGATAGGGACATGCAGGTATGCCTCCTTGAGGTCCAATGTTACCAGCCAAGACTCCTTGCCCAGCATGGGAAGAAGCTGCTCTAATGTGAGCATCTTGAATTTTGGTACCTGTAAATATGTGTTTAGGATGGATAGGTCTAAAATAGGTCTCCAATCTTTGTCTTTCCTTGGTACTAGGAATAGTCTGGAATAAAACCCTTGACCTTGTTCTTTTGCAGGTACCTCTTGAATAGCTTTCATGTCCATGAGAGCTGAAATTTGTTTTTGTGCCTCTGCCCTTTGATTTTGTGGCAAGTTTGGCATGCCTCTCATTTTTGGAAGGGTGTGAAAGTGGAATCTGTAGCCTCTGTCCATAATGTCCAGAATCCATTTGTCTTTTGTGACAATATGTCAATTTTTTTGAGAATAATGCCAGTTTTCCACCCAAAGGTGCTGCCATTAAAGCTTTGCTTGGCAGGTAAAGGGGGAAGTCATTGTGTCTGCTTTCTGAATGACTGTGATCTATCTTCTCCACCTCTTGGGGTTGGTGCTTGCCATTGTCTGGCTCTGAATGATCCTTGAGGTTGCCCTCTACCCCTCGGGCGTCTGTATCTGCCTCTTTGAGGTCTGTCCGTGGCTGGAAAGGACCAATTTTCTGAAGGCCAGTTTCTGCTGAAACGTGGAGGTTGTACCTGCAGGAAATCTTTCACTGTTTGCATTGATCTCGCTTTTTCCTCCATTTTCTTTAGCACCTCCTCAGCTTTAACACCAAACAATACATCTTTTTGAAGGGGTGCATCTAGTAATTTAGCTTTGACATGATCTGGTAAGGCTTGCTCTTTGAGCCAAGCATGTCTACGTATGACAGACCCTGTAACAGCAGCTCTACATGAGGCCTCTAAAGCATCAAAACCACACTGCAAGGTATGTTTACCCACTTGCTCTGCACCATGCAACAAATCCTGCAACTCTTTTAAATCTGGTTGTTCTGGTTGTGTCATTTTGCTTTTCAACTGAGATAACAAAAACTGTTGATACTTTAACATATGAAACTGACAGTTTAATGCCCTCATGGTTAAAGTGGCCGAGGTATACACCTTTTTCCCCACCTTTCTAAAGCTCTGGAATCTCTCTCTGAAGGTAATGGGTTTTTAGCAGTAGAGGCCTTAATTCCCTTGGGACCCTGTGAAATAGTTTCTGGGTCAGCAGTATGGCTTTTATATAGGAACTGGTGAGAATCAGGAACCCGGTAATACCTGTCTGGTTTAACAGGAGCTGCAGGCAAAGAATCTGGATTAAGGCTGGCTTCTGTGTACACATCATCTAATATATCTAAAACAGGAGAGATAGCCAGCGGCCTATGCTGGGGGAGTAAGAGAAAATCCCTGAGCCTTTTCTTGGAATCTGAGTAATCTTGGCCTTCCCAGTGAAAGTGTTCCCTCAAAGTATGCAGGGTTTCCCCAAAAGAGTAGTCCTCAGGGGGGGAGACCGAGGGAATAGACTCCTCTGCATCAGAGTCTTCAAAAGGAGAATAGGTATAGTCCTGGTCCTCAGAATGTTCAGAGGTAATAGAGGCTTGATCTGAGGAAGGGTAGTCTTCCTCTAATCTGGGCCTTTTGTCCGAGGGGGGTTGAGAACCCCTGATAAGAGTAATCAAATCCTCAGCCATTTTGAGCATCTGTTTTTTAGGCATGGGGCCTTGAAAGGGGGTCTGAGGTCCCTGTTTTTCAGTTTTCATGGCTGCTTTAGATTTTGTGAAAAAGCTTTAATAGAGAAGGAGGAAGGCCTGAAGACACCTTGAGAAATGGCAGGCCTGTCTAAACTCTGAGTTTCCCCGCCAAGAGTGGCGTCGGTATCTATAGTTGGAATGGGGACCGAGGAGCCTGCGACCTCGGGTACTGAAGACACCGGTAATGAAGTGTCATCGGTACTCAGGGGCTGCGTAGGTGCCTCGCTGAGAACCGGAGAACCGGTAGTCGGCCTTAGCGTGGTGTCAGTAGAAGTCGCGGACCTCGTATGTCGGTCCTTATCTTTGCGTCTTTTACTCAAAACTGGAGTCGGAGTATCTGACGACATAATATAATTAAATTTTTTACCAAAATAGTGAAGGCGAACTCCGTAACGCTTAATAGTGCATTTGTTGAATCTAGCACAAAAGCGGCAGGCCGAGACGCGTGGTCTGGGCCTAAGCAAGGAATACAGAAAGAGTGGAAATCCTTATGCGGTATTTGCTTCCCACATGAAATGCAATTATTAACTTTGTCTGACATCGGTCTGAGGCAAGAAAAGTTTCCCCAACGGGGTACTTAGCTTTCAAGAAGACTGCGGCTGAAATATTTTCGTAAATCTCAGGAGCTGGCCGACCGGCACTTGCGAACTGCTTCTGCTTCGGGCACCGCGCGGCAAGAAAGACTGAAGAAGATGGCGTCGGCTGGCTCTTTTATACCTCTGCCGCACTGACGTCAGGGAAGAAGCGACGACAACCGACGCTGGACCTAGACTTTGGAATTCGGCCGACCGAGGACCCGCCTGACGGCAGGATAACCCATCTGTTATGACTGCAGCTGTATACACGATGAACATCCACCGGATTGACTTCCTTTTTTTGGAGGAGAGCATCTCGGTTCTATTGGGTATGGTGAGATCCATGCATTTGTGTACATGTTCGTACAGTGCACTGGTGTATGATTCGGTGGTCAGGCAACTATTCTCCATTTGCATTGGTGCTGTGAAGTTTGCCACCTCTGCTTTTAGCCCAAAGTTAGCTTTGGAGAAGTTTTTCATGGTGGTTACCTTTGTGGGGGGGGGGGGTAAGGATGTGGATTTCCAAGGTGATTAGTTTGTGGTCGGATATAACCAGGGAGGAGATGACTATTAGTGTAGAGCAACGGTCACCCATGTTAGTAATAACCAGGTCGAGGATGCTACTACATCTAGTGGGGGTAAGAATGAGCTAGTCCAAGGTATTTGAATTAATGAATTCCAGAAAGAGTTGGGCAAGTGTATTTGTACATGAGTAATTTTCCCAGTTAATGGAGGGGTAGTTGAAGTCACCCAGTATTAGAGTGTTAGGTTGGACCCTAATATTCTCCAGGGTGCTTAGAAATGTGGAGTGTGAGTCTTGGGACATGGTTGGGGACCTATATCTGGCTATGACGTGAATTGCTGTCTTACCCAATATTAGCTGCACTTGAAGTATCTCTGATGTGTTATGTTGGACTACCAGTTGGAGGTCTGCGCATCCTTTATGAATATGGAAACACCACCGCCTTTGGAGCTTCGGTCCAGGTTCTTGGGCTGAAAGGTCTGGAATAAGTTATAGCCTGGTAGTGCAGGGGTATTTTCTGCTGCTTTGAACCAGGCCTCTGTTACAGCACAAACGTCGATATTCTCTATTTTAAGGAGTGCTTCGAGGGTGTGCATTTTGAGGTTTAGACTTCTAGTGTTGAGCAGCATGACCCTCAGATTGCATTTGTTTGTAGTTGTTACGGTGGTAATTTGGTCTTTGGAACACCACCTATAAAAGGCACTATAGGGGTGGCAAGAGCTTTGGCCAGTACCCAGAAGCCCAGGGGTGACAGATGCAGGCCATCTCTGGCAAAGCATTGAGGTCTGTCAATCATGTCATCCCAGGTAGACAGATACTGGATCCCCTTAGAATGACACCAGAAACTTAGCCAATTGTTGAAATCAATAATTTCCTGCTTGTACTGTAGTATCATTCTGGGTGATGGTAGGATGCTGCTCAGGGCTAGAGTCATACCTGCCTGGGCTACATAATCCGAGAGCTCCTCCATGTCTTTTATCATGTAGTCCAGGAAGGTACATCTAAGGTCATTCACACCCACATGTAAAATGACAGAGTCATATTTGTACCTGTTTGTTGAGAGACCTGAGTGTGTGTGTGTGTGATCTTACCACCTGACAGGCAGCTGACTGTTATTACTTTCTCCTTATTCAACCTAGTGAGTGAGACACATATGACTAGTGTGTTGAGCATGCTGTTTTGCCTTAGGGGCTTTGTTTGAGTGGCACACTGTTTAGGAGAGTTATGTGTCTCGTGATTAGTGTTGTGTTGTGTTGTGGTGGTTGTGTGTTTCTGCCTTGGAGGTCTCTGCTGTTTGGATAGATTTTTATTGAGAGCCACCGTGAAGGTAGGTGTGTGGTTTGTGTTTTTATGTGAAGGCAGTGCTGGTGTGTGTTCTGCAGGGCTATATGTTCCATGTGGTGTGGTGCAAGTCTTGACCTTCTCCTCTTGATCAGCTATTCCGGTCTTGGCTGGAGAGTGTGGCTTCCAATTTGGATATATAAGTGCATCTCTCGCAAGTCTGAGTGTTGAGAGGTAAGAGGTGAGGGTTGTCAGTGTACATGAAGCAGTTGCTACATTGCCTCAGGATGCCCAATTTCACCAGGTTAATAGGAAAAAGCACAGGGGATTGACCTTTAGACATGCCTGGAGGGGTGGGCATTAATAATAAGTACTGGAGCTGTTTCCTTGTAGAACATTTAGTGCTGGTAGCACTTTTGTGTGTTACAATAATTGCTACAAGAAGTCTGGTAAAGTGCTAAACTAATAAGCTAGTAAAAGTGCATGAAAGGAGAGAGCTAGCAGATCTAAGGGAAAAATTGAAGAGCAGACTTTGGTACCGCTCAGAAGCTTACAAACAGTCCTGGTTACAGCAAATCTGTACCTGGACTAGACTAGTTACAGGAAAGGCGGGAAACAAGCACAAACACGGGCTTTTAAACCAGAAAGTTGAAAGAGATGGAAAAACTGCCCAAACAGCCAATAAACTACAATTTCTTGGCCAGAATCCACTACTCTTGGGGTAGATAGGCTACCTACAAGAGCACCCACAGGCAGGTGCAAAGGGGTGCACTTGCACCCCCCTAGATTTTCTTAAGCTGTGATGAACTGGCAAAAAGTACAGTTGTGTACCTACCATAAATGTAGATGTTCAAGTGTATTCACTGTTGCAGTCATTACTCTTGGGTTATCCTGCTGGCAGGCTACCCGCAGTCGGCCTGAATTCCAAAGTCCTGGTCCGGCGTCGGTTGCTGTCGCCTCTTCCCTGACGTCAGTGCGCCAGGGGTATAAAAGATGCAGCAGACACCATTTTCTTTAGTTTTTCCTTGCCCCAGATATCAGGTGCCCCCAAAAGGGTAGTCTAAATATATTATGCCAATAAACATACATGCAGTAAAGAAACATTTCCTTCATCTACAAGCAAATACACCACATAGGTTGTATAGAGTAGAGAAGTACAGATAAACCCCAGCAAAAGAAAGGGGGACGGAGGGAGGGTAACCTGGACTGCAACAGTGAATACACTCAAACATCTACATTTATGGTAGGTACACAACTGTACTATGTTCATCGTGTTTCACTGTTGCAGTCATTACTCTTGGGTTGAATCCCAAAGCTGAGGATGGGTGGCTGGGCTAAATAGGATTAGGAGAGGCTATGAGGCCCTGCAGAACTGCAGTAGCAAAGCCTGCTCTGGATTTAGAGTAAAGAGGTAAGTGGTAGTGCTTTGTAAAAGTATGCACTGAACTCCAAGTTGCAGCCTCTAAGATGTCTTTGGTTGGTACTCCTCTGAGGAAGGCTGCTGAAGTGGCTGCTGCTCTGATAGAATGAGGCCTAATGCCCTTAGGCACTGATTTGCCATGCTGAGAATAGCAGAAACAGATGCAATGGCCTATCCATTTAGAAACAGTTTGTTTTGAGATAGCCTTTCCTTGTTATCCTGCAGCATATGACACTAAAGGTTGCTCAGTCTTTCTGAAAGCTTTAGTTCTGTCCAAGTAGAAGCGTAGCTGCCTGTGTATGTCCAAAGAATGCAGAATTTTCTCACCCTTGTTCTGTGGGTTTGGATAAAAGGTAGGCAAGTGAATGGTTTGGTTGAGGGCCACACTGGACACCACCTTAGGCGTAAATCTTGGGTTTGTCCTCAGAGAAACCCTGTCTGGATGAAAAATGATAAAAGGTTCCACAGCCATGAGTGCTTGTAACTCCGAGACTTGTCTTGCAGAGGTTATTGCTAGGAGCAGAGCTGTTTTCCAGGATAAGAATTTTATATCAGCTGTTGAGGCTGGCTCAAAAGGAGCCAGTGTGAGTTTTTTCAAGACATAATTGAGGTCCCATGCTGGAATTGGTGCTCTCCTTGGAGGCCTGATGTTTTTGGCCTCTCTGCGGTACTGCCTTATTAAGGATGAGAAAAGATAGGTGGTTCCGTATTGTAATGAGCTATAATGGCAGAGGCATGAATCTTAATTGATGAAAAGGAAAGGCCTTTGTCCAGCATCTCAGTTAGGTATTGTAAAATCTGAGGGATATTTGGTACATGCGTGTCAATGCCTTGTTCCTGGTTCCAAGTACAGAATCTCTTCCATTTTTCTGCATAAGATTTTCTGGTACTGGGCCTCCTGGCCTCCAAGATAACATCCATAACAGCTTTTGAAAGAGGAGTGTTCTGAATGGCTACATTATCTGCCATGCTGCCAGATTTAAGGTTCTGAGTTGGCTGTGCAGGATCTGATTGTTTTGTTGGGTCAGCAAGTGAGAAGTTTGAGGCAATATCCATGCTGGACCTTGAGACCAGCTCTTCAGGATTGGGTACCAGTGCTGGCGTGGCCAGTCTGGTGCAATCAGTATCATTTTTGGCTTCTCCTGTCTGACCTTAAGGAGTACCCTGGGAAGGAGAGGCAGTGGAGGAAAGGCATATACTGCTAGATTTTTCCAGCTGAAGGATAGGGTGTCCACTCTCCATGCTTGTTTGTGATAAATCCTTGTGCAAAATCTCTGTAATTGGCAGTTGTGAGGGGAGGCAAACAGATCTATGTCTGGGCATCTCCATTTCCTTGTTATCATGCTGAAGACTTGTAGATCCAGTTTCCACTCGTGGGGATCCATGAGGTTTCTACTTAGTTCGTCTGCCAGAGTATTTGTTTTTCCTGGCAGGAATTGTGCTTGCAGGTGAACTTGATAAGTCAATGTTGTGTCCCATAAGATCATTGCTTGTCTGCAGAGGGGGTTGGAATGTGTACCTCCCTGCTTGTTTATGTACCACATGACCGTAGTATTGTTTGTCTTTATCAGTAGCTGTCCTGGATGAAATAGATCCTTGAAAGCTGTCAGGGCATTCTGAACAGCTAGCATCTCTTTTTGATTGATGTGAAGATGCATCTGGCTTGCAGGCCATGTGCCCTGAATGCATTTTCCTGCCATATGGGCCCCCCAGGCATAATCTGATGCATCCGTTGTCAGTGTCTGTCTGGCTGAGGGTAAAGTGAATGACAGACCCTTGTTGTGGTGACAGGCCTGTGCCCACCATCGAAACTCCTGTTGCAGGCAAGGAGTGAGGGTAATTACTGTCTCCAAGCTGTGGCAATGCTGAGTCCAAACACTTTTTAGATACCATTGTAGTTTCTTCATATGCAGTCTGGCATATGGAATTAGTAGAATGCAGGATGCCATGAAACCCAAGGCCTGGAGGATTTTCCTTGCAGATAACTGGGTCTTTGTTGCCAACTTTTTGAAGTAAGAAGTCAGTTGTTTTTGTTTGTCTGGCATGAGATAAGCCATCTCGGCAGTTGTATTTAAGCTTGCACCCAGGAATATTTTCTCTTGAGGGGGTACTAGTTTTGATTTCTTTTCGTTTACTGTGTACCCTAGGCAAATTAGTAATCTTTTTACAAACGTCAGATGCTTTAGAAGAATGTCTTTGTTCTCTGCTTGAATAAGGCAGTTGTCCAAGTAGGGATATATTTTAATTCCTCATTGTCTGCAAAATACAATTACTGGTGCCAGGCATTTTGTGAAGACCCTGGGTGCAGTAGATAAGCCAAAGGGCAATGCAGAGAATTGGTAGTGCATTGAGCCAGCTATGAATCTGAGGTATCTTCTGCAAGATTGTCTGATTGGGACATGCAGGTATGCCTCTTTTAGGTCCAAAGTTATGAGCCAAGCCTTCTTGCCCAGCATGGGCAGTAGCTGCTGTAGAGTCAACATCTTGAATTTTGGAACCTCCAGAAACGTGTTTAGTATAGACAGGTCCAGAATTGGTCTCCAAGCTTTGTCCTTTCTGGGCACTAAGAAAAGTCTGGAGTAAAATCCATGTCCCTGCTTTTGTTGTGGTCCATGAGGGCTGCAATTTGCTTTTGTGCCTCTGCCCATTGATTGTGTGGCAGGTATGGCATACCTTTTGCCCTTGGTAAGGTGTGAAAATGGAACCTGTAGCCTTGGGACACTATGTTCAAGACCCATTTGTCTTGGGTAACCATTTTCCAATTTGATGAAAAAAGTGCTAGTTTTCCCTCTAAGGGGACTGCCAAAAGAAAAGTGCTTGGATATGGCAGAGGAAAGTCATTGGGACTGTTTCCTGTAAGGTTGTGATTTGTCTTCTCTGCTTTTGGAGGTAGGAGCACCCCATTGTTTAGGCCTGTATGAGCCTTGGGGCTGAGATCTGCCTCTGGAAAGTCTGTATCTGCCTCTTTGTGGTCTGTCTGACACTGGAATGGACCAATTTTTAGAAGGCCAGTTCCTGCTAAATCTGGGTGGCTGTACCTGTAAGAAATCCTTAACTGTCTGCATGTATTTGGCTTTATCCTCCATTTTCTTCAACACCTCTTCTGCTTTAGCACCAAATAAAGTATCATGCTGTAATGGGGCATCTAATAATTTTGCTTTAACATGATCGGGCAGATTCTGTTCCTTTAACCAAGCATGCCTTCTAATAACAGAACCTGTAACAGCGGCCCTGCAAGAGGCCTCCAGAGAATCATAACCACACTGCAAAGTATGCTTTCCCACTTGTTCAGTTGCATGCAATAAATCCTGCATTTCCTTGTTCTCTGAACATTCAGAATTTGTCAACATTTTCTGTTTAAGCAGTGACATTAAGTATTGCTTATATTTAAGCATATGAAACTGACAAATTAAAGCCCTTACAGCCAAGGTAGCAGAAGTGTAAACTTTTCCCCCCATCTGTCCAGTGCTTTAGAATCCCTATCAGAGGGGACAGGGTGTTTTGCAGTGGAAGCTTTGACCCCTTTGGGACCCTGAGATATAGTTTCTGGGTCAGCAGCGGGGTTTTTACGTAGGAATTTATGAGAATCTGGGACCCTGTAGTATCTATCTGGCTTAGCAGGTGCAGGGGGTAAAGAGTCAGGGGACAGGCCAGACTCTGAAAATACATCTACAATGTCTAGAACAGGTGGAATAGCAAGGGGTCTGTGCTGAGGAAGTAGCAGAAAGTCTCTGAACCTTTTCTTAGATTCAGAGTAGTCTTGGCTCTCCCAGTAGAAATGCTCCCATATGGTATGCAGGGTTTCCCCAAAAGAATACTCCTCAGGAGGAGAGGCTGAAGGAATGGATTCTTCAGCATCAGAGTCCTCATAGGGAGGAATAGAATAATCCTCTTCATAAGAGGAATCAGAGGAAATAGAAACCTGATCAGAAGAATCATATTCTGTCTCTTGCCTAGGCCTCTTACCAGGAGGGGGATGGAAACCCCTGATCAAAGTAATTAGGTCTTCGGTCATTTTAAGCATCTGTTTTTTAGGCATGGTAGTTTGAGTAGGAGAATGCTGCACTTGTTTCTTTGTCTTTAGAGCTGCTTTAGTCTTTGTCTTTGAAGCGGAAGATGGTTTAACATATAGCTGTGTAGGTTTGAAGACACCCTCAGAAGCCGATGCCTGCTCAGCGGCTCCGGACCCATCTGAGGGAATGATTTCCGAGTGTCCAATACTTTGAGTATCCAGAGGCCCAGTCGGCTCCACGTGGGAGTCAGAAGCGGCCTGTGGCTTTGAGGTAGCGGGCGCCAGGGGCTGCGAAAGCGCCTCACTGAGAACCGGCGAACCGACGACTGGCCTAACGGAGGCCTCGTCGTCGGTTTTGGACCTCGGATGCCTATCTTTTTCCTTGTCCTTGCATTTTTTGTAAACTCCGGTCATCGGCTGTTCCAGCGGCATTATATAATTAAATCTTCAGCCAAAGTAATGAAATGCAAAATCGAACCGACGCTTAATAGTGTGTTGGTTAAATCTAGCACAAAACCGACAGCTAGCAACGTTGTGGTCAGGGCCTAGGCAAGGAATAGAGTAAGAGTGAAAATCCTTACGAGGTATTTGCTTCCCACAAGAAATATAATTGTTAACTTTTTCTGACATCGGTCTGGAGCAAGAAAAAAGTTTCCCCAATGGGGTACTTAGCTTTAATGAAGACTTCGGTTCTGAAATTTGGATTTGAAAATTTCAGGAGTCGGCCGACTGGCACGTGTGAACTGCTTTTGCTTCGGGCACCGCACAGCAAGAAAGACTAAAGAAAATGGCACTGGCTGCATCTTTTATACCCCTGGTGCACTGACGTCAGGGAAGAGGCGACAGCAACCGACGCCGGACCAGGACTTTGGAATTCAGGCCGACTGCGGGTAGCCTGCCAGCAGGATAACCCAAGAGTAATGACTGCAACAGTGAAACACAATGAACATCAACACATTTTTCCATCATTTCAACTTACTTTTTTTTTTTTTTTGTAAAGCCTACATGCATCGTTCAGAGGAGATGTTATTGGAGGCTGCAGTCACATGATACATATTTTATGAGCCTCAATTCCTCCTTAAACTGCATCTCTCCATCTACAACCATTAGTTACGTAGAGTTTGGATGACTGTGGGCAGCACATAGATTCACGTATCCTGACCTGAACAAACCAAGCAAAGTTAAGAAAAGTATTGTCGTGTGGTGGACTGGTGGTGTGCACTTAGCTTTTAATTGTAGTTGAAAAACTGAAGTTAAGTTGCATACAGGTAGTCAGAGACAAGAAAGAAGCTCCTAGTCCACTCATGAGGTAATTTTTTTGTACACTGAGTCATGGCAGCTTCCAGCTTGGCGCCAAAATGTGAAAGTGGTGCACTTGAGACAGAGCATCCAGTATTTTCCCCTGGTGTCTAGTGCCCTCCCCATTCCCAGTCCCATCCCAATGACTGCACTGCAGACAGTTCCTGTGGCTAACAGCTTTTCCACCGCATCCACGATACAATGCCTGATGGGCCTGCCTTGTAGTCAAGATTAACTTATTTGCAGATGGCTTTTTGGCCTTCCATGTTCCAGGAAGTAGTTCTGGTGGTCGGTGCCAGTAGAGCTTGCTGGAGTGGAGACTGGAGAGCCATAATTTTCATCAAAAGTGACCTGGCTGTACACTGCTACAAAAAAAAAATGGTACCGGTTATTTAAATGCACAGTGGTAAAGATAATACTGTTGTAGATCAGGAGGGAATCATGATTACTGTCACGTAAAAATTTATTATGTATTATAAATGTGCGCTTATACGTTTCATTGAACACGGATTTAGAATTCGCTGATTACTAGAAAAGGATCTTTGAGGGCAGGAGAAGCAGATCCCAATGGCAGACGGTGTCTTCCCATCCTTTTCACTCTGGACCAAAGTCTCGTGTACCGACTTCCCAAATAGGGAGAAACCATTGTACGGGGCATTGCTGAACAAACCCATTAAAGGGTTCCAAAAACTGACATAGCTGAAGCCAGGCACATCGCCTGATGGTGACGCCTATACCGGCTGCCTAGCAGCTCCCTTGGTAGCATGGCAGAGGAGATGCATGGAGGTGTTAGCTACTGACTTCAGAGTGGCCATGCGAGCGGAAAACATCTTCTTGTCTCCCGCTGACATGGACTCAGGGGTCAACTCAGTGATCTCCTTTACTAGGTCTCGCTGCAGCAGAATCACGTGCCATGCAATTCAATGTTCTTACTGAGAAGGTGGCTTTAGCATACAACTGCTTCCTGAATCGATCCATCGCCCTCGACTCTCTGTCAGGAGGATGGACCGAAGAGCTCTCCTTAGTGAGCTCTTTCTTAGTGGCAGCTGCCATCACCATAGCATCAACTGCAGTCCCTTTCTCCCAGTCCGTCCTATCTGAAGTTTGTCCGGGTGCTTTGGGATGGGCACCACCATGTCCAGTTCCTTTCACACCCGAGATGTTATGAGATCCACTAAGGGATCAGTGGGAGGGTACACAGAGGAAGTAGATGGGCCTGCGCCGAATGCCTTGAGGAACACAGATTCGTCAGAGGTTGGTTTTTGGGCAGACCACCCCCCCCTTTGGCAGAGAAGTTCCATGATGTCTCCATGGGGGGTGATCGGGGGGAACCTTCCCCTTTCTCCAAATCAGTGTCTTCTGTGAGTGACTCCGGTGGGGAGTGTAAGTGCCTCTTTTTGCACATGTGTTTGCGAGGAACCTCCTCAGTGGGAATCTCTGGGGAGGTCTCGCCAATGTCCTGCTGCTCCCAAGTGGGAGTTTCCTGAGGCAAAATGGCAACAGGCTGTCCCTGAGATGGCAGGATGACCGGGACCATAACCAAAACAGAGTCAGTTGGGGGCAGAGTCCGAGGAAATGATGGTCAAGAGTTTCGATGAAATCAAGAGAACCGTCTCCACCACATCAAAGGCCAAAGGAAAATGGACATCCTGTGAAAGGCCAGTAGGAGCTTTCCCCCTCTGACCCGATGGAGTCAGAACTGTGACTCCAGGCGCCGAGATACTGAGGGGAAGACAGAGCTCCAACACACTCGGAGCTGAGAACAACCCCTTGGATCTGATGCAGAGGCTACAGCTCTGACAGCTCGTTGGATACAACATGCTCAAGGCAATGGCCGGCAATGAGGTACAAGGTACCATCAGTGCCAACCCCTTGACCTTGAAAGTCCTCTGATCCAGAAGCTCTGAGACTGGAGGTCAGATCAGAGAAGGAGTAATCGGGGTACAGAATGACTGTGAGCTCCCCGCTCTGGAGGGAGAGGGAGCAGGCAAGACTCCCATCTGGATTTGGGTTGGATGAACTTCTGCATCATCCTATCCATCACTGCTTCACTAAAGCTTCAGGTGGAGCGGGAGAAGGAGGCTACCGACACCTGTCTGGAGAGACAGTGGGGAGAAACCCGCAAGGGAGACGAGATCCGTGACTCCTCCAGCTCAGGGGAAAACCTGGGAGAGTGGAGTCAGGGGGATCCTGGCCTGGTTGTTGGCCCAGATTTTGTCAGTGGCCCAGCCAGAGCCGAGCAGTCAGGAGACCGCTTCCTCGGTCTGTCCTTTTCTGACTTCTCTTCTCCGGTCCTCTTGGTGGGAGTTTGAGTCCCAGAGTCCAGGGAAGGGGTAGAAACTGAGGTCGAACCAGGAGCTGGGGGCACAGGGTCTACCGTCCTCATGGAGGGAAGTAGGCCCTTCAGGATGAGCTTATCCCGCCTGTCCTTTAGTGCCCTGGGGTTAAACCCAGCACAGATAGAACAGGAGGTTTGTAGATGGGCCACCTCTAGACACACCTCACACAAAGTGTGGCCATCGGCTGGTGAGAGCTTATGGCAACACTCTGTTCACTTTCTGAAACCTGGCTTAGGGGTATCTGCCATAATCCCAAGACAGGCCCAGAACACTCACTACACACACACACACACGTTCTGAAGGAAAGATCGGAAAGGGAGAAGAAGATTTTTTTTTGACCGACGACCTATCATAGGTTCATAGGTTCATACTAGGCTATCTGCCCTGGGGCAATTATAAGCCTAGCCCGATTCTGTATGGCTTACGCCACCCCTTGATTTGAGTATACTGTGCCCTTTTTAAGGTTTAGTTTACTGTGCCTCTGTCTAATAGCGACACGGGAGTAATCCCTGGGACAAACCTACGATCCCCCATCCACCTATCGAGATTCTTCTTGAAGAGATTCAGTGAGGTGCTCTGCCTCACATGAACTGGAATTCTATTCCAGAGTGAAGGGAGCCTCTGGGTTATGAACCTGTCCCTCCAGGAAGTTCTATTTATTTCTGTGCTGAGGTTCAAGTCCCTCGAGCGTGTGGCTCTAAGGGATTTAGATTTACTGAGGTGGATCATGTCCATTAATTCTGGATTTGACATAGCTTTGTATGTCAGGCATAGATCGCCTCAAAGTAGGCGGTATGCAACTGAGTAGAGCTGGAGTTTTTTTAACCGAGCAGCATATGGCATCTGTTTGAGACCCTTGATCCTCTTGGTGAGATACTTTTGAGGTCTTTCTAATTGCTGCAGGTGTCGGGTAAGGTACATCCCAAAAGGGGCATTGTATTCTATGATGGGCCTGATGAGGGATGAATAAAGGGGCACGATTATCTCTCTTGATCTAGATGTGAAACCCTTCGTGATGAGGTGGGCTATGTAGAAGGTCTTTCTAACCACTTTGGCAATGTGGTTTTCAAAGGAGAGATTGCTATCAACTTGGGTCCCCAGGTCCCTAATAACTTTCTTTGTACTAAATGGGTTTCCGCCTATGTGGTAATTTGTGGGCACATTGTTTTTGCCAAAGGGTATGACTATACATTTTTTGGCATTTAGCTTTAAACCATGGCGCTGGCACCAGTTATCTGTCTCTGTGAGACCTTTTTGAAGGATGTTTGTGTCAGCTGGAGAGTTGATTATGGCGCCCAGTTTGCAGTCGTCTGTAAACTTGGTGAGCCATAGTCCTCCCACGTTTGCCTGTACCTCGGAAAAGTATATACCGAACAAGAGTGGTCCCAGGACAGAACCCTGTGGGACGCCACTTGTGACCGGTTTCGAGTCGGACATGGCTCCAGCAACTCTCACTCTGTGGGTTCTGTCTTTGAGCCAGTTTGCAACCCATCTTGTGACATAGGGGTTTATATTTAAGCTGGATAGCTTATCTATGATGCCAGTGGGGTATTGTGTCAAATGCCTTTGCAAGGTCCAGATAGGCTGTGTGGACTACCTTTCCTTCATCTATGGCTTTGGTGACTGTTTCAAAGAAGTCAACCAGGTTCAAAAGGCAGGATCTGCCCTTGACAAAGCCGAACTGGGTAGGATCTAGTGTCTGTAGGTCCCCAATGTCTTTGTTTATGAGCTCCATGATGATCCTCTCCATAGCCTTGCAGACTAAGCTAGTCAGGCTTATGGGGCAATAGTTTCCAGGGTCCGTAGAGGCTCCACCTTTGTGGAGTGGGACCACTGTTGCTGTACACCATTCTGTGGGCACATATCCTGTAGTGAGGCTGAGATTGTATAGCTGTTTTATTTGAGGGATTAGTTCCTCTTGGAGTTCATGTAGGGCGCAACCTGGGACGCCATCTGGTCCCATGGAAGCAGTGTTTTTTGCTTTGGAGAGGGCAGCCTTCACCTGAGCATCAGAGATGTTTGGAAGGCAGCCCTCTGCCGGGATAGATACTTGCTCTTTTGGGGGGTGGAGAAGTTTGCACTGAACCTGTCTGCCAGGATATTGGCGATGTCTGTGGGTTCAGTGTATTTTTTGTCATTTAGAATCAACTCAGAACAAGTCTGTGAGTTGCATCCCAGGTTTCTAACATAACTGAAAAAAGCCTTATGATTGTCTTTGGTGTCCTGTGCAATTTTTCTCTCGAAGCTGGCCTTGGAGGATTTTATGAGGGATTGTAATTTTTTGCTAGTACTGATCAGAGATGCCTTCCCTATTAGGGATTTTGCTCTATCATGTAGTAGCTTCCTCCTTCTGTTGTACAGTTTATTTATGGCAGGGGTCCACCAGACTGGACGCCTGCCTTTGGATGATTGGGTCTTGGTTTTGTTTGGAATAGCATGATCCATGCATTCCAAAGGGGGAGGTAGAAAGTAGAAATAGAAAAGGATCAAAAGAGAAAAATTTGCCCAAAAAACACTCACTTACCCAAATAATTCACTAAGAACTCAGACCATGATGCTTACCTTTCAACGGTAAACGAGATCTGAAGGGAGGAAGGAGACATGGGCATTATGGGTAAGGGGAGGAGCTTTAAGCTCAGATCATTCTAAGTGACAGACATCAGTTGCAATGTCTATAAATTCTTTCAAGGTTGGAGCAAATTCATTTTTCCAATTGCTGGTGATTACTTTTCTTGCAATTGTTAAGATGCTCCACAACAGAGTGACTAGTTTACTCTTTTGGCATGAAAGTTTTAACTTTCTCAATGACAATGGAACTACACTCAGTGTTATCTAAAGAATGTACCCATGATTACATCAAGTAAATTGGGGACTATCACACTTTTCTAACAACATTGTCACAGCATGCTGCTTATACACAGTAAGAATCTTACTGATAAATAGCTGTAACATTACACAAAACATTAACGGAGATTAAGTGCAAGAAACAACCTAATGACGACTAATGCAGAATTATCCGGTTATACTGCAGTGACAGATGTTTAGATGAACTATACCATATTCAAATCCTTTGGAAAAAACTGTTTCCAGTTGTACATTCCATTATAAAAACATATTGTGGTCATTATCTCTCAACCTCTTAGCACAAGAAATCTATACAAAGCCAAAAATAATGGGGGAACAAAGGACCAAAATCAGGAACAAATTTTAAATATTGCTCCTATAAACTTAGAAAGTTGCTAGACTAAAGAACAAGACATTTGCATTGGCATGCATTTTCTGAAGGATATGAAGCCTAAGACTTAACTTTCTGCCATTGAGTAACTTTAATCCTGAATGGTTTGCAGGAGCAGGCCAAAAAATATGAAGCAAAAATCTGGGGAGTTGATCCATAGGTTGGTACTAGGCTATCGGCCCTAGGGCCTATACAAGCCTAGCCATAACAATTCACTGGCTATTTCTTCCCACAATATTTACTTCCCTGGACCCCTGTCTAGCAGAGCTATGATGATGAATCTTATCAGAAGTGCAGGACCAGAGAAGTTAGAAGTTCTACAACTGGGAAAAAAACTCCTCTGTAAAACAATACAGTAAATATTGAAGCTTGTTGCAATGAAAGTAACACATTTTTATGGGGGAGGCCTCCTTGCACTCCACCCATACTAAATGTGTACTATGTTATATGTGCTAATTCTGAGATCACTCTACCCTGGAGTAAGGGAATACTCTGAGGTACCATACTGCCATATTCACACTTACACACTTGTGGTTCTCAGCATCATGATTACATTCCTCAAAATTCAGAAGGAAACCATATTATGAAGTTACTGTTCAAGCTACACATGTAATATCTTTCGGCTTTTCCCGGTTAGGGATCGCCACAGCAGAACTCCGGTCTGCTAATGATTGGCAGTAGATTTTTACGTGCTGGCTTGCCGGGCCTAACGCACAACCTTCAATGAAGGAAGGCCCATTCACGCATGTCGCCACACAGAAGACACTCTAACCGAGAATCGAATGGGCAACGTCTAACTGTGAGGCGACAACGCTACCGCAGCACCACCACCGCAGTCGTTTCAAGCTACACATGTAATAATGTTTAAAAATGTTAACTGGTTATATGCATAACGATCAGCTTTAAAGAGACTATCTAAAAATAATCATACTGTGGTTAGAGAAGTGGATAAAGAGCTAAACTGACAAAATTTAAGACATTAACAAATGCAAGGACCATTTGGAAGATGTGATCTATCATAGGATGAAGTACAGTTGTGTAGGTTTTGCTTACCCAAATGGTAGATATTTGAATTCCTCATTGCTGCAGTAGCCCTTAGACCAGTGGTATTCACACTGTGTTCTGCGGAACTCTGGGGTTTCTACACAACCTCCCCAAGGGTTCTGTGAATCAAAGTCAAAGTTCTACAGAATTTATGAACACAATAAATAACAAATGAAAATAATGACAACATTGACGTGTCAGGCAAAAAACATCACATTGTGTTCTTAGGTACATAAATGTATATATCTGTACTTGTATACATTACAATTCCACTGAATTAAATGTTACAATTTACCACATCATTTATTGCTCAATGTATTTATTTTATATCACTATCTCAAATGTAAATTGTTCATGTGAAGTTGATACATATGGGCCGTCCATATATATGAACCTCTGTGTTGCTACTCGGTGTCAGTGATCATATGACTTCTGGTACGAGCGAACAGCACATGTATCCCTTATACCAAGTCTTAGTCTACAAGTTCGGAGCTGTAATTTACTATCCGCATGTTCATGCCATTACATTATCGGTATGTGATCTCTAAGACATCCACTTAGCAGTCAAGAGAAATAGTGGAAGAATCCTAATGATCATTAGTGGCATAAATTAAAGACAATCAAATATAAAAAGTTAACGGGCAACAATATTTGAACATGTGGTCTTTTTTTTCGCTGAATAAATGAATATTTATTTTAATAATGCAGGGAGCACTAAAGAAAGTGGGATATACATGTTTCCTTATCTCTTGTACAGCAGTTAAGTGTCCAGTAGAGGAAACACAAAAAGGAAGCGACACAGAAGTCTCTCTTTCAAAAAGGTCTAACAGAACTTTCTGGTTTTCTTCTTGTTTGATACATTTAGTCCATTTATCTGGTTTGAATTTAAATAACTGTAGCAGGTGGCTAGTAAAATATTGTACCCTTTCGTTTTATGGAAAACATTCAGACTGCACCTCTCTTTCCTCCATTGTTCAGTCTGTCTTTTATTCTACTCTTTTTTTGGTTGACTTCACATGCAAAATAGCCAGCTTGATAAGGTGTCATTACCTTTGATATCAGACAGATCTTGGACCTCTATAAAATAAAATATGATACTACATCCTTCAATGACAAGTTAGAAGAAATTAAAATAGTTTATAGCTCCAAATAAACAGAACTTGTCATTCTGTAGTATTAGTTTCAGTAACTAGGGTGCAAAATTACAGTCACAGTTTTTATTATTTTTGTTATGTACAAACTGCCAAAAATCATTAAAAATCATGTTATTTCTTTCTGACTGCTACCAGTTACAAAACACACAGCATCCCATTTCCCAGGTTGCAGTCCCAGTAACTGTTTTCTATATAAAATGTCTAGCCAGTAAGCAAGTGTCAATTCTTCCTGCGATCCGCAATAAAAAAAGATAGACTATTTCACTATTCATGGCTGGAATAAACCACTCCTTTGTCTTGGAACTGGCAATGGTTACCGGGGAGTTTTCCCTCTGGTATTTGGCGGGTCAGTCTCGGCTGGAACAAAACTTATACAAATCTCTTCAGAGAAATTAAATAATAACCAAGATGATATAGTAGTAAATATGCAGGTTTTTCTGTAGTAACATGCTTCCATATAGGTGCAAGACATGTAAGGTCTGTTACTATCACTCGTTAACGTAGCCTGACTAAATTTTCAGGTTTAATCAACACAGTCAAGACCTGTAAAGTCTGTTATTCTCACTTGCTAATATAGCCTAACTAAATTTTCAGGTTTAATCGACACAGTCTTCAGAGCCTTACAGCAACAGGAAAATTGTCGATTCATTGTTAACTTCTTCCCTTAACATCAATGCAAGCACACATTTTGGGCCCATTTTGTTCCTCTTAACAGCTATGATTTTGTACCATCATATTTGTCATACAAATGTACTGATGTTGCTGGTATTTATGAACACATGCGTTATTAAATCAATAGTCTTGTTGTATCAACTGCATAATCGTGTGTAAAACAAGATAATTCATCCCTTCTGGCTCTTTCTAAGCCTTAGTAAGGACTGTTGATGGCCACAGGTGGAGAGGAAAGTTAAAGGTGGTTGGTAGTTATTTGGTAAGGGCCCAGACAAGTCAAGAGATCTTGCAGTGAACTGTAAGACATATTTTGCTAACCAATATCCCTGTCTCTAATGGTATTCTGTCAGATGAATCTGATATATTAGTGTGACAGACATTCCAAAAAGCCATTTATTTGCTTATTATTGATCATAATTGCCTGTGATGATGTTAATGACTGCATTGCTTTACTAAACAAGGACAATTTCAGCAGAGGCCCAAAGTGTAAAGCTCTTCAAGCAGAAACTGTCCTTAGTACAAATAAATTAAAAAGGTTTAAACAGAATATTCATTAGAGAGCTATGTGTACACAAACTGTGATTATGTAAGGCAACTTTATTTTTTTCTTAATACTCAATCCACTAGCAATGCACTCATTTACATCTACACATACAGACGCAAACAACCCCCCCCCCCCAATAGGCTTACTTCATTTTAATGTAATTCTGGATTGTTTTCTAAATGTGGATTTATTTGAAAATACATTCTTTGTTCCTGCATCTGTGTATGCACAAAATGAGCCATAGTTCTAGTTGGACTCGTACTAATCTGGACAATGAAAGTTAAGTTAATATATAAATAATGGATTAAGTGGCAGGAGATGAGTTCCAAGTAATAAAATGAACGGCCGTGGTCTTTGCTGAACTCTGATACGACGAATTCCTCGATTTTTTTTAATTGCTGACTGACAAGTATAGGGCTACAGAAATCTCCATATTATCAGTCATACAGAGTAAAAATGAAGCAAACAGACTAATGCTGCCCATTATTACTGCTGTTATGTTCGGACAGTGCACAGTAACATCCTGGTCTTCTTGAACAAAGATTGTACCACCTCAGTGGCGAAAAGGTAGCATTCATGGCAATAAATTTTTGTATTAAAAGCAAACTAGGTAGTAGCCGTCACTGATCTCTAATTGTATGCTGAACAGCAATGCATATATCCAACATATGAGTCCATGTTAGCGTCAAATAATTGTGTACTTTAAGTATATCTGACAGGTATACTTACCCTTTCTCCTTTGCAATCTATCGAGACATTAAATGTAAAATTGCACTAGCCTAATGAACTTGAAACATATAGACAATTTAAGTTAATGGTGGTACTAAAGCATTTTTGAAGTTTACTGTCCAAAATCTTCATCATGGATGGAAGAGAGGTAGCAATTCTTAAGAAATAGTTTGGAATATGCATTCATTACAGGCAATGATGATAATGAGTGTTTCATTTATCTTGCTGTCCAGATAAAGCTTCTAGAAATTGCTGTTTGGTTACTGCTGTACATGTATTTCAATTTCTGGAAAGGATGATCTGTTGTATATCATCTGAAAGGGAAAAAATTATCATTACCAAGCCTTCTTTTTCTTTTGGCTGCTCCCATTAGGGGTTGGTACAGTGGATCATCTGTTTCCATTTCTTCCTGTCCTCTGCATCTTGCTGTGTCACACAAACCACCTGCATGTCCCCTCTCACCACATCCATAAACCTTATCTTAGGCTTTCCTCTTTTCCTCTTACCTGACAGCTCCATCATTGGTATCCTTCTCCCAATATACCCAGCATCCCTCCTCAGCACATGTCCAAACCAACATAATCTCACCTCTCTGTCTTTGTCTCCAAACCGTCCAACCTGAGGTGACCCTCTAATATATTAATTTCTAATCCTGTCCATCCTCATCTCACCCAATGCAATTATGCTGAATAATTACAGGTAGATGATTTTTAGTAGTAGTAATAAGAATATTTCTGAATGCATATAGAATATGTTAAGTAATGCTAGTTTAGAACAATTTGTTTTTCTACCAACTCAACAAGCAGTGCTTCTATATCCAGCTGCATTACTGAATGGATGGTTATTTCGAGTGCTGATTCAGAAGAACCCTATATGCAATCAGAACCGAGTGAAATATTATGCATATAAGTTAAAAAAATATTATACACAAGGTAAGTTCTTTTTGAGTCTTGTTTATTAATCCTAATAATAAACTTTACAATGTAATTTCTGTCACTTTTAAGATTGAGATAAATTTTCTAATTTAACCTTAACCAACCCATTTTTCAGATGGAGTTCTGGTTAAAAACTGAACAATTAAAGCAAAAAGAAGTTTACTTGCCAACTACTTCTACAAATGATGCAAATACTTTTGTTTTATCTTCTGAAGAGCAGTTAGTTGATGCTACCAAAAAACCTAAATTAAGTGAAAGTAGTAACAAAAAGTGAAAATATGATGAAAATTACTTAGCATTTGGCTTTACTTGGATGGGAAATAAAGAAGCACTAAATGGGTTGTGTGTTGAACATGAAAAAGTCATTAGTAATAGTTTAAATCCTGCGAAATTCAAAAGACACATGGAGTCAAATCACCCACATTTATGTAATAAAAATATTGAATACTTTCAGCGTAAATGTGATAAAATGAAAAACAAAAATAATGCGTTTTCTAAGTACGTGTTCTGACAATGAAACATCTCTTGAGGCTTCTTTCAGCATTAGTTACCAAATTGCTAAAGAAGGTAAGGCATATACAGTTGCTGAAAAATTAATAAAACCCTGTATAATATCTTGCAAACTTCGTGAGAAATATATTAAAGGAATTGACAGCATACCACTCTCTGACACCACAGTTGTGAGACATATTAATGAAACAGCACTATTTTGTGAAAATCAATTAATATGCTGTTTAAAGTCTTCTTCACATGGTTTTACTATGCAATTGAATGAATCCACAGAAGTTGCCGGATTAGCTATTTTGATTGTATTGGTTCGCTATGTCTTTAATTCCACAATCCAAAAGGACATGCTTTTTTGCAAACTTTTCATAGAGAGGACTACCAGAGAAAAAAATGTTTGAACTCATTAATATGTACATGCAGGAACATGAAATAAGTTGGGATTTGTGTTCACACATTTGTACGGATGGGGCAAAATCCTTACTAGGGCCAGAAAAAGGAGTAATATCACAAATAATTTCAATAGCTCCACAAATTGAAGTTTCTCATTGCTGTCTTCATCATCACATGCTCATAGTGAAACACATACTGACAAATTTAAATTAGGTTTTGCATGAAGTAGTAAAAATTATAAATTTCATAAAAAAAGAATTGCTTTCAAGATTATTTGCTGTTATGTGAAGAATTATTTAGCAAGCATAGAACCTTACTATCACATGCATAACTGCAATGGTAAAATCTTGAATCAATTTTTTGAGTTAAAAGATGAAATAAGAATTTTTTTAAAAGAACAGAAACATGGGTATGTTCCAAATTTAGATAATTAAACATGGTTGTAATTTGTGGCCTAGTTGGCATATAGGTTGTCAATTTTAAACAAACTTACTTCATCCTTTCAAGAGCTTAAGGTGCACATAATTAAAATCAATGAAAAAGTTAATGCACTACTCTTAAAATTAGATATGTGGACATCATATGTAAAAAAATAACATAAAATGTTTTGAGAAACTTATTTTTTCTAGTGGAGAATGAATTGAATTTCAATGAAAATGTGAACGAGACTGTATTAGAACACATTTCCCAGATGAAAAAAAAACTATGAGAAAATATTTCCAGAACAAGCCGAGTTATATGACTGGATTAAAAATCCATTTCACTATTACAATAAATCTGATCATTTGTATAATGAAGGAAAGGGAGCAATTAAGTGATATAACAACAGATTTGACATTAAAATCAAAATACGAACAAGAAGAAATTCTTGATTTTTGGTTACAAATTTACACAGAATATTCGGAAATATGTAAGAAAGCCATACAAATCTTAATGCCTTTCATCACAACTTATTTGTGTGAAAAATCATTTTTTACTTAAGTAGGAATGAAAACAAAATACAGAAATAGATTGGATGCTGAATATGAAATGCATTTACAAACAGTAATAGAACCAGATTTTAGCATTTTGTGTAAAAAAATGCAAGCATATCCCAGTCATTAAAATGATATGTAATTATTGCTATTATGTTTATTCTATGTTGCATTTGTATTCACAATTGTTCCTCAATTGTTCATTAAAAGATTATTCGAAGGTAATTATAATTTTGTTTTATCATTTTTACATAAAACTGTTATGTTTTCAATGATTTCTTTACATTTTTTTTAATTCAGGGAGAGGATGGGGTTCCACAAAAAACTGTAATAATCTGAAGGGCTCAGTTAAAAGACAAAGTTTGAAGCTCGCTGCCTTACACACATGGGTTGTTTCATATCCTGGATACAACAACCACTGGCTTCAAAAAGCTCTGGATCCAACCCCCCCACCCCCACCCCCACACTCAGTCACTCTTATGGTTGATTAGCTAATTCCAAGGAGGGAAATCAGCAGTCAGAGTGAAGACTTCTTCAGGACTTTCTTGCCCATACAGTTAGAGAAGGTACTAACAATCCTGATTCAATCAACCAATACCAACAACAAACATGTAAAGTAGAAACAAACAAGTCCTACTATATATCCCTATTACAACTATAAACAAGAGTAGGGGGATGGAGAGTGGGTACAGTTACTGCAGCAGTGAGGAATTTAAACATCTACTGTTATGATGAGTACTTACACAACAGTACTACGTTCATCACTCTTACTGTTGCAGTAGCCCTTAAGCTATAGGGGTTGATTACCATAGCCTGTCCAACCAGAAAGGAGAAAGGATATGGATCCAGGAGTCCCTGGAGAATGATCCTAGCAAAGTTTGACCTAGACCCAGAAAAGGAGTCCATTTTGCAATGCTTTGTAAAAGTTTTTATACAGGACCATGTAGCTACTTCTAGAATGTGGCTAGAGTCGCTCCCTTTTCAGTATGCCATTGAAGAAAACAATGCGTGAGTAGAACGTTCCTTGATACACCCTGGAATGGATTTGCCTCGGTGGGAACAAAAAAATAGATGAGGAAACATGCAAATTGTCCATTTAGACACAGGATATCCCTTTTTGTCCTTTAATAAGAAATAAATAGCTTTTCTTAAGAGCTTAGTTCTGTCAAGATGTTATCTAAGCTGCCTATGCACATACAGAGAGTGTGCAGAATCCTTTCTGCTTGGCTTTTAGGTTCTGGGTAAAAAAATGGGAAACTGATGGCTTGATTCAAAGTAAACTGTGAAACCACTTTGGGTTGATTCTTAGAAAGACTATATCAATGTGAAAAATGAGACAGGGTTCACCCAGAACTCAAACAGTCTTCTTGCAGAGGTTAAAGCAATGATGGGTACAGTTTTCCATGTCAAGAATCTTAAAACAGCTCAATGACACTTTCAAAGGTGACAGTCAATTTCTTCAGCACAGAGTTGAGACCCCAAGCAGAAGCAACCAATTTATGAGGAGGTCTCAAGTGTAAAACACCTTTCTGAAACTGTTTTATAACAAACAGATGAGAAAAAGCAGGATTTGTAGACTGACAAGCTGAAATGGTCACAGTATGAACCTTTATTAAGAGATAAGTGAGGCCAGAGAAAAGTAATTCAAACAAATATTTAAGCACCAGTGGTACAAAATCTCTGATGGACCCCAGGTTATTGGTTAGGCACAAACTAGAAAAATCACTTCCAGTTACTAATATAGGATTTTCTAGTAGCAGGCTTTCTTGCTTCATTTAGTACCTGCTGTACATCTTCATGAAATAAGTTCCTAAGGGGTATTAGAACTGAATAATCCAGGCACTCATTTGAAGTTTGAGAGCAAGGTGTATCAAGCTCCATGTCTTGTTTGAGTAAATCTAATCTGTGATAAATCTAATCTGTGAGGAAGCTAGTAGTAATTGTCCCTGGCCAATTCCAAAAGAAGAGAGAACCACTGTTGTCTGGACCAGAAAGGAATCACCCACCCAAATCTTCAGAAGTACCTTGGAAAACAGTGAGGCACACATGAACATTCTTGTCCAAGGAAAAGAAAAGCCTTCTGTATTCCATGCCTTCCTCTATGGAGTCCTAGTACAGAACTTTGCCAGTTTCTTGTTTAGAGAGGAGGCAAAAAAGTTTACCTGAACAATTCCTCACAGATGGATGAAATCATTGAAGACCCCACAATTCAATTTACATTTGTGAGGGTCTGAAATGTTCCTGCACAATTTGAGTGACACACAATTTTGCTTTTATGGAATGCAATCTGCCTATAAAGTGGACCTGTGCTGTAAAGCTATATCCCATACTTAGTCTGGTTCCCCCATGCTTGTTTATATTCCTCATCACTGTGCCATTGCCTGTAGCTGCTTGATGAGGTCCTAGGAACCACAGGCGATTCAGAGAGTTGACAGCCTTTATAAGGGCTAATATCTCTATGGTTTGGTCTGTCTTGTTTTGTCTCAAATACCCTGCACGTTTATCGCCCTTGATACTGCTCCCCAAGCTAAGTCTGAGGTGTCTGTTGTGACTGACTGCTTTGGAGCAGGAGGGAAAAAGATGAGACCAAGATTCTCAATATCTGTTTCCACCGAGCGACTCCCATTTTCACAAATTGTAAGACTGGGATTAGAAAAGGCAATGGTGTTTATGCTGGGAGCAAAGATATTACAGATACCACTATAACTTTCTCATATGAAGTCTTGAAAAAGGTATCATTAGAATTATTGAAGCCATGAGAAACAAACTCTTGAGATATTCACTAACTTTAAAGAGAAGTCTGAGTGGAAAACTCCTGGAATAGATCTTCTGTAGAAAAAAAGTTCTTTGTTCCGAGGTGACTAGCAAGCATGTCAAACACACAATCCTGTGTGATGGTCAAAAAAAAAAGAAAAGAAAAAAAAAAGTGAATGTTTTCTTGGAATCTCAGACTGTGCAGGGGAGGTCTTAACCCAGGTTAGAGATTCCTGACACTTTGAAAAGAAAAAAAAGCTTCCACAAAGATAAGCACGTCATCTAAACATGGAAAAAACGTGGATACCCTAAAGCCTACAATGGGCTAGAACAGGAGTTAGAAACTTTGTGACCACCCTTGGAGCAGTGTACAGCCCAAAATGTAAGGTACAGAACTTATAATGTGATCCAGACACATAAAACCATAAAGAAACTCCTGAAATCTGGATGAATGTGATGCTATGCATCTTTTAAATCTAATTTTACTGGAAAACTCAAAAGAGAAATAAGGGGTAACAGATTGTGAAGCAAAAGTATTTTGATCTTGGGTGCTATTACAAACTAATTCAGGAAAAAAAGATCCAGAACTGGTGTCTATATTTTTGGCAACAAAAATATTCTTAAGTAAAATTGTTTCCCTAACTGTGGCGGGGAAACATTTTCTTTGAACCCCTGAAACAGCATATGATATAAGACAGGAGGAATGAGAAGGGTTTGATCTGGTGGAGGAGGAATCCCTTGAAAAAAAAAGAGGAATTTCTTCCCACTGCAATTTGTATCTTAGATGGATAACATCCAGGACCCATTTATATGAAACAATCTGTTGCCAAATAGAGAAATGGAGGTTTAGACTTTCTAGAAGGGCAATGGACTGTCAGCATGAAAGGTATAGGGGGCAAGGTCCCTTACAGAGTCATTCTGGCTTGTTTGACGGTCATTTATTCTGGGGATTCCTGCTTTCGGTTTGGAACTCCTTGCCCTTGTTTTTTTATACATCTGCTTAGCAGCAATCTGTTGAGACTGTTATTTTGTTTCTTGATAATATTAGATGAAGGAAGAATATACCTTGGAGAATTTAAAGGACAAATGAAAAAATCTGAGATATTCCCTGAATCAGTTTACATCTCTCATCGCTCTTTTGATAACCCCTGCTGCAGACGGTCTTAAAACTAAATCTCTATCCAAGGAAGAATTAAAATTTTCATTCTTAGATCATTTGGGAGGTTCTGAGCCTGGCAACCCTCCTTAAACAGGGAGTTCATGTACCACATAACTGTGGCGAGGTCTGCAACCCACATGAAGATGGCCCAGGGATCACAGGCAATTAACAGAGCTGAGAGCCTTTATAAGAGCTAGTCTTTCTTGTCACACAGACCCTGCACTTATATACCTATTAGCAGCAGCACATTTCAAACCATGACTAGCAACCTCAAAAACAGACAAAAGTAAACTACACAAGGCAGATTTTTTTTTTTCGTACAAAAGGAAGCTGAATCCAAAACACTTCTCCTACTTTCATAATTAGCCAGGATAATCTTTAACATATGAGCTGGACAGTTCAGAATTCTAGAAATTAAAGTTGCAGAAACATTACTTTTTTCCCTAAACTTACCAAAAGTTTTACTATCCTTATAGATTAGAATTAAAATGCTTAGCAGCAGTTTAATTAAATAAACCTAAAGCTGATGGGTCAGGTCTGGGACTACTGTACAAAAACTTAAAAGACAGAGGTACTTTGTACATTCTCTAGGGACAGTAGATGAGCTGTCAGGGGAACCACAGGCTGTGACAAGCACATCCTCCAGTGCAGACAGCACTGGGAATGGGTGAGGGTTCTGAAAATCTCAATTATACCAACAAATACATTTTCTAATGGATTGAAAAACCTCAGTATTTTCCACTGAAAACAATGGTTCATGCTGAAAAAGTGTCAGAGAAAAGTAAACCCTCAGAAGGAGAATCACATAGCACAGTCTCTTCAGACTCTGAATCAGAAACCTGAGGAGAAAGCACATTTTTTGTCCCCTCACATTACCCTACAGATTTAATTTCCTGAACCTCTGTGGGAAACAGAAATTCCTTATTCTTCTATCAAAAACTACATTACAAGAAGGGTCAAGAGCCTGTATAAGATCCTGAGCAAAGCCCAATAAATTACTTCTATCCAGTGTAAATGACACAGAAGACGCTAAAGGTTTAGATTTCTATCTTTCTGATAGCAAGATTAGGGAAAATAAACCCAGTGTTGCCAGCAACAGCTTCCCCCGAGATGAGCACATTATTGCTATGCAGAGGCACATTCCCTGCCCCTTCTCCCATCACTGACAAAAATTAATCTCTCTTGCCAAATGAGGGGACCTCAGCAGCAGCAGAAGACATGGCTAACTCCCAGTCCATGATGGCTGTATGAACACCACCACCACAGGAATCTAAAAAAAAAAAGACAAGTGGTCTGAGAAACCAGTTTTGGACACAGCAGAGTCCCCCACCTGCAGCTGTGACAGATTACTAGAATATTATGGTGGCAAATGCTGTGCAACAATCTTCCTTCTTTTTATAACTGGAAGGAGGTCCAACTGAGGGACTGGTACTTTGATAAATGGTCAAGACAAAAGCAGTGCTGGTTTCCTAGGGAAAACTAGCAGCAATAGTCGATAAAATAGGAAAGTAGAAAAAAAATACTTCCTGCCCCACACAAAAAAGCAGCACTTTAGACACTTTCCCCAGCCACCAAAAGCCAAAAGTAAAAAAACACAGTTTCTCTACAAAAAAGTAGTTTTAAACAGCTTTTAACAACTTTTTACCACAACATAAAAAGTCCACTCTCATTTAAAAGTACATAAAAGTGACAAGACAGTCAAGGAAAATACTTTTTCCTGGACTAGAAGTACTGGTTTCTCACAAAAAATTACATTTTAACTATTTAAACTAAATGTGGAAGGCTTTTCTTCCTGAAGGGAATTTATCTACCTACCAATGGTACAGTGTTAGTAGACTGTAAATGTTTGAAACCCCACAGAGGAACACGCTTCTTGACAGCAAGAAAGCACTGAAGGGCTTGCTAGCCAAACCTATCTTCTTCAGTCAGCTCAGCTTGAGATGACCAATGGTTTGGGGACATGGAATGTGCCCTAAATCTTTGGAAGCTGGACAGCTGTTATATCCTATGCAGGATATAACCCATGTAGCTGAGGCTACTGCAGCAGTAATAAATATGAAGATCATCACTGGTCTGGATGTCTTTTGGGGAAGGAGCGAGGAAGGATGCTGTATCACAGCAGCAATTTGAAGTATATGACTGTGCCTCATTCTAACATCAGAGTGGGATACAAAGAAAGTCATTTTTTTTTAGTGTGGAGTAGGGAGGCAGGTGCAATATGGGGACATGATTTATGTATCCTCGCAAGTGTTCTTGGTTTACTGTGAACTGGTAATTTGTCAGCTTTGAGCTTAAACTAACTTGGATAAAATGTATTCTTTGTGGAAAAAAATATATGACTAAATTTTCCTTATACAGGATATGTTTTTCAAGCCATCCATAGATCGCAAGATTTGGAAAAAGCTCTAAAATGTACCTCAGAGCATCTAGAACCTCATGTAACCCAGGTTTAAGCAGTTACTACAGTGTAGTCATAGTCAGTTAGGGTCTGTTGAAAGGATACAAGAAAATGCAAAGTAGAAGAGTACTGCTGACTTTCTTTCTTATACCGCATCATAACTAAGGAAAGAAAAAGATTGTTTAAAAAAATCTGAAATGCACCTCAAAGTATCTATAAATTCCATAGCATCTGGAACCCTAACAGACTCCTAAGCTTAACTCAGTTATTTTCTACACAGTTATTACAGTGCAGTCCTGCTCAATTAGGGTGTGTTGAAAAGATTCACGAAACAGCAAAGTTGAAGTATAAGACTAAATTTCTTTTAATAAAGATATTTGTTCAGGCCATCATTTAATGAACATGTCATTTAAAAAAAACATGCATCTTAGAGAATCTAGAACACCCAAGCCCCCAACTTAATGTAGTTATTTTCTCTGAAGTTATCAGAGTTTGGTCTTGCCTAGTTAGGGTGTGTTGAATGTCATCCTTCCTGCATTCATTCAAACTGTGAGAAAAGGAAGACAAAAAAGTTTCTGGATGATGTGGGTAGGCCATGATGGGGGTGGCTGGGGCTGCTGTGGAGCTCATTGCCTAGGTCTATATTCACTTAAAGCCAGCCATTTACTTACGCACAACAAGGCCAACTGTGAAGGAAAAAATGGTTTGGTTACAATATTAACACTTCAAAATACTTGGCTCAGACCCCAGAGATAAAATGAAGTTTAACTATATAAAATAGAATAATGTACCGAGCCAGATAGTTTCATCTTGCATATGATTGGTTGAATCTTTTTTAAAAGCTGTTCGACTTCATTTCTGTTTTGTCTGATGAAGCGAAGGGAGATTCGCAAAAGCGCTCACTTATGTGTGTTTCAGTTAATAAACTGTGTTTGCCTTTAGCCTTGTTGTCTCAGTACATTATTTTACTTTATTTAGTTATTTGCTTTTTTGTACCGCACCGCATCCTATTCCTGTTTGTTTTTGGTGTTACATTATAAAATGGAGTTTAAGCAGTGTCCACACTTTAATATCCACGTATGAATGCATGTTACACAACTTTAAGCAAAAACTAAGCAGCAGCACCATTCAGCTGAAGTTACTGTACATGTAACATTTCAAGAACAGTAGTTGTACCAGAAAAGGCATAGTTTATGAAAAGTGCTGCCATATATTGTGAGGAACAAGGATAAACCTCATTTCAAGTATAAACAGAAAATTGAGGTTTTCCAGAGAAAGCAGGATAATTAGGAAGTTTACACATGGTTACAGGTAGTCCAAAATGTCAGGAAAGAGAGAGAATAATGGACATCAAAGATACAAAAGCAGAACTACTACCAGGGATAGCACAAAAGGTAAATACGTTATTCAGTTTTAAGATTTTTTAACTCATCTTCCCAAACTTTCAATACTGGAAGTCCAAATCTAACAAAAGGACTTCAACTATACTCCTACCAACAGAGTGAACTTGGTGGATACTATCAATAATTTGATAGACCTTCACATACAAATTAAACTTCAAAGCTGTGTTGAAAGGCAAAGAATATAAATATTTTCTATTGGCTAAGTCTTTAATCTTCCCCACTCCACTATACAAGTTTTTGAACAGAACTGTGAACACGATATCCAGCATTTGTTAGCCCAAACACCACTAGGAGGATATTCAATCTTAGCAGAGTTAAAAAAGGTCTCTGAGGAATATGACTAAAGAGAATTCTATCAGCAGTATGAAAGTGAAAAAAGGGGGAGCAGGAGGACTACTGTTATCGACAGAGAGACATATATTTATTTTACTGTTCAATGCTAGGAGTCTAAACAAAAACCTCCACTCTCTACAAGCTCCCTTTACCCTAGAGAATGCTGACGTCTGTGCGGTCACTGAGACATGGTTTAAAGCTGTGGAGAACATACCAACAGTGCTAGGTTATAATGCCTTCCACACATTTAGGTCAGCTACTTCACAGGCAGGGACTATTAGAAACACTAACAATCCCACCCAATACCATATTCATGGGTGACTTTAATTACCCCACTATTAAATGGGAATCCTATACGATACCAAACGTACATGCATAGAGATGCCTGGATTTTTTAAACACAAACTTCCTGGACTAGAGAGTCATTAACCAACCAGAAGTGTAACCATACTGCATGTGGTCCTCACTAATAAGGGAGAATGCTGCACATTCCCTAGTGTAATGCCTACCCTATTAAGGTCAGACCACAAAATGGTCTCCTTTGAAGTAAAAATAAAACCCAGACCTCCAGCTAAATATGGAATATTCAGGAACTATTCCAAGGCTAACCTCTTGCTATTAAGTGAGAACCTGGCAACATTTCAAGCCTCCATAAACCATGAGAACTCTGCTGCCTATGCAGAACTGTTCACAGAAACCATGTACAAGCATGTTAAAAGCTGCATAGAGGCAGCTGTACCCACCAAGAAGTACAGAACTAACAAAAAAGCCACCCTGGTGGAATCACAAAAGCAATGGTCTGTATAACAGGAGGAAGAAAATCATGGCAACAATTAGGAGGTGCAGCACCCAGCAGGATAAAAGCACTCAAATCAAACTAAACAAAACTCAGAGGACAAATAAAGTCTACCAAAGCCAAATTTGAGGTAAGTTTGACCTCCCAGGCCAAGGGCAAACACAAAGCATTCTTTAATGATGGCCGCAACCTCACAGGCAATACTCTCTACCACGTAACCTTCCCTCAGGAAATATTATCAAATATAACGCCCCCTACTATCACTAGGGAACAGGTCCTTAATGCTCTCTCTAAGACCAAGAACACTGCATCAATGGGCCCACAAAATATCCTAGGATGTCTTCAAAATATTATGAAACATGACCTATCAGGGCCTCTGGATTTACTATTAAACTGTAGCCTCCAAACAGGTTTCGTGCCTCATGAATGGCGAAAGGCAACAGTCATTCCTCTGCACAAAGGTGGGCCATCTACAGACCTATAATTCTCACTAGTCTTGTATGTAAAGCCATGGAAAGAATTATCATGGAGATGATCAACAGAGATATACTAAACCTCTAGACACTGGACCAAACCCAGTTTGGTTTTGTCAAGGGCAGATCATGCCTACTCAACCTTGTGGACTTCTTTGAGAAGGTCACCAAAGCAATGGAGGAGGGCAAAACTGTTCACACTGCCTACCTTGAACTGGCCAAGGCATTTGACACAATACCCCACTCAGCCATTGTTGACAAACTCAGGAATTTAGGTACAGACCTGTATGTTAACCAGTGGATAGCCAACTGGCTCAAAGTCAGGACCTAGGAAGTTAGAAGTGGGAGTCCACTGCTACAAAGAGGCCACAAGTGGAGACCCTCAAGGATCAGTCCTTGGACCACTCCTTATTGGTATTTACTTCTCAGAAGTCAAGGCTAATGTCAGCGGTCTCTGTCTGGCTAAATTTACAGAAGATTGCAAATCAGGAGCTGTCATTAAATGTCACACTGACACAAATGTTCACCAGGAGGGGTTGACACAGAAAAGCAACTGGTGTCAGAGCCATGGACTAAAACTAAATGCCAAGAAATGCATAATAGTATCCTTTGGGAAGTCATTTGTCCCTGGTAACTATCAAACTGACAACACACCCCTTAGAAATGACCCAGTAGTCAGGGACATAGGGACACACACAGATAGTAATCTAGCCTTTGACCATCATGTGTCTACAGTGGTGAGGAAATCATTCTATATTGCACAACTTATAAACAAAGGTATGGCATTTAAGTCCAAGGATGTCATTGTTCCACTGTATTCGGCATTCATCAGACTGGTCATTGACTTCAATGCCCCCTTTGGTACGTACCTAACCAGGCACATCCAACAACTGGAACGTCCATCGAGGTTCCTCACTAAAAGAATACTGGGCGTACGTAAAATGTACTATGCAGACCGCCTCAGGCCCTATCCCTGTATTCCATTTCCTACAGGCTTTTGAGGGGAGATTTATGCCTGGCATATAGGGCATTGTCAAACCCCACTCTGATGGACCTCTTGGATATCCACAAAACAAACAGCACCAGAATTACCCGTTCTAAAGACTTAAACCCTGCATGTGATATAAACAGGTCCTGCTGAAGAAATAGATATGTATCCCAGATATTACCATGTCTATAGAACAGGCTTCCCATCCATGTGAAGCAGAGTTCCTCCCTAACCCAATTCAAGTGCTACTCAGACAATTGGATGGGAAACCAGAAATTCATCTCTGGTTTGGCATCTATGTCTCTAATGGACACAGGTAACGTATACAGTTCAACTCCCAATCCCCTGCTTACACTTATCAAGGGTACCAGAACTTGTCAGAGATTTGGGATGCATGGCTAGGCTTAAAAAGGCCCTTGTAGCCATTAGCCTAGTAAACACCTATGAACCGGGAAACAACTTTACAGAAAAGGTTAGTTTAAATGATATCCACAGACGCTACTGGTTTACAGATAGCTGGCTATACAAAAACTTTTGGAAGGAAGGATTTCAAAAGCCATGTATGATTATATTCTAATAAAGGAACCTACTATAGTTGTTATCTTTGGAATCCCCAAGTTATATCAAAAAAGGATGACCCCCCCCCACAACCTCCTGTCTCAACAGGGGGTTTCAAGTTAGGACCCCGTCACATTTTTAGATATTAAACAGATTTTTTTTTAAATAATGTATCTTTTATCAGAGATTCATTTCATTTTAAAGATGAATCAATACTACAGAAAATAATGTACTGGTGACCTTAGATGTTAAATTTTTGCATATAGTCAAGATGGGATTTGGAGACTGAATGGGTCAGCAGCCTTTTGTAGAGATAAAAGGTCATATAAGTTAGAAAAATTTACTTTATAGGAGAATGTCTATACAATATTTTAAATTATTTTGAAAGCTATATATTTACAACAAATTAGAGGGGTGTTACTACGACCCCCAAATTTTGCAAACTTAATGATGGCCAATTGAGAAAAGGAATTCTTAAATAAAAAAAAAATAAATAAATAAATAAATACAAAAAAATAAAAATAAATATATATATATATATATATATATATATATATATATATATATATATTCACACACATAAAATTGATTTTAACATAATCAGTTAGGGTGCTAGGTTTACTGATAACATTTTCTTGCTGAAGCAAGATCCATTGAGGTGTTTCAAGATTTCCTTAATGATCTTAAATCAAGGAGCAGTGCCTTTGGAATTCATGTTAGTACAGTTTCACTTCTTGACATCTTTTAGGATTTTTTTTTGTTTGTTTATAAGAAAGATAGTAGCTTATCTACACATATTAAATTAATTAAAATGAAGCAGAGAATTAAAGCTGTGTTAAGAGTATGCACTCAAACAAAAATGGACAAGTTCAAGTCCATGGTCACCTAATCTACAACAGTAACAGAAATCCTAAAGGGATAGGAACATAACTAACTGAGAGGTTTAGGTACAGGGAGTACATTTTTATTTAGAAATAAGAAATCCTTAAAGGGGCACCTGTGTGCGCCTAGACAGTTGGGAACACCTTCAGATGGAATAGGCATGAAACCTTGTGGGAAATGCTTGTATTGTAGTTATATTGATACAAACAATCAGTTTCTCCATCCTGATCAAAATCAGCTTTATAGGTTTGAATTACAGGTTACCTGTGACACTCAACACATTGTATATCTGGCACATTGCTTAGAATGCAGGAAATTCTATATTGGTAAAACTGATCGAACTTTAAAAGAGAGGATCAGAGAACATGTTTATCACATCAGCAAACAAAGCAAGTTTAATGCATTAGTCAAGCATACTATGAGTACTAATTCCCTGCATAAGTTTAGATTCATAGTTATAGCCACAATTTTTGAAATTAAGAGGGGAGGGGATGTACGCAATAAGACAGAAGAGTTGGAGGCCAAATGGATAGTGACCCTCAGGGCTGACACTGGGCATGGTCTTAATGAGCAGATACCATTAAGACCAAAGTTAAAGTCCAGACCCCTACGTAGATTAAAAAAATTTGCACAAGCTTAGTATAAAGAGTTATAGTATATAGTGTTTTATAAGTTACATCACACCGTTATTTATTTTTTTCTCTATATATTTTTATATACATCTTTGATTA
Source organism: Protopterus annectens (assembly GCF_019279795.1). Classification (NCBI taxonomy): domain Eukaryota; kingdom Metazoa; phylum Chordata; order Ceratodontiformes; family Protopteridae; genus Protopterus; species Protopterus annectens. Next base: position 78,695,205 of record NC_056729.1, on the reverse strand, counting down.
AAATTTTTATAATGTTATTAATGTTTCAGTCACTATATCATGTGACTTTTTAGTGATCATGTGATGCTATTTGTTGTATTTAAATGTGAGGCTTGTATTTCTGAGGTTATTGCACCTGATGAAGCAATTGTGAAAGCACTTGTGCTACATTAAAAAGTTTCAGTTTTTAACCTGGAGCCTTGCCTGTGCCTACGTTTTGTTTTTAGCTATTCCCAGTACATGACTTAGTTCAGAAATTCCCCTTTTCCTGGGTTCAAGAAAGTAGGGGGAATTTTGTTGAAATGGGAATACTAAGCAAGCAGATAAAATAATGTGCAAAGACATTATTCAAAAGGTTATAAATATGACTATGGAAACAGTTATTCAAATTGGTAAGATAGAAGTGATTTAGATGCTTGTTTCCGTTGGGTGTTTATGCAGGTCAGGCTTACAGATGTCACATGAGAGCAAATATGGAAAATATAAAAAAGGAAATTAATGAGTTTCTTTGAAAACAACAAAAATAAAAAAACAAGAGTGCAATGAGAAAAAATAGTGATGAAGAAGCACGATTACTAGAAGGCTACACAACTTACGACTAACATATTTGGTACAGGATATGGAATACATGCCCAAAGTGAAGCACACATTAGGCATAATCCCCCAGTGAGGTAACAACAGGGCAATATGTGGGCATTTGGGTAGATCTAGGAAAAGTATGCAAAGAACATTATGTAACACTCTACATACATAAAAGTATTAAGCAAGTCTTTATATTAATGGAAGTTAGAGCCTGGAAAAGTACCTATGAGTTGTACTACATATAGTAATAATAAAGACATAGAAGAGACAGTCACATGCATTTAGAGATGAAACAGAACTGAGAGCTTGGAAGAAGAAGATAAAAGAAGAGGAGGTAATTAAACGGAAGGAAGCTAGACAATTTTTGGGTTACTAAACTTTGATCTACTAGCATGTGCATGCCTAACATTAGTGCTCAAGAAAGGTGTGTGGAGACTGGTTAGTAACTTTATTAAAACACAAAAAGTAGATTTTATGACTGAAGCCAGAACAGAAGAGGGAGACTAGAAAATAACTTGCAGAATACAAGGTATTATATTTGAAAAAGCATTACAACATAAATGTAAAAATGGCATGGAATTAATGTTTAAAGACATTATAGATGGCCAGTGGAATGAGAGAGGTCTTAATCCTAGATATACAACTAAACTGATAAAATGTATACATTTTCCATGGAAATGTCTGCAGAAATATTTTTATATCCATAGAATACTTGAAAAAATGTTTTTATGGCAAGAGGCATGTATTGGAGATGTGACGGTTCAAATAGATGCCCTTGGGAGCATATACTGTGGGAATGTTTGAAGTTGATCCAGTACAAAAATGATTGGAATAATATGCCAAGTCTTACACTTAGAAGAGTATTTAACCTCAGTATGGAGAGGTTTTTTTGAGTTGGTATACAATAACACCTAGTAAAGAGCTGAAAGCATTACTATGTTTGTAGTGTTGATTGTGGCTAAGAAAGCTATAACTGAATGGATTGCAGTCTTCCTCCACACAAAATGGACACCTTACTTGCCTATACAGTGGTAGTATTTTCCCCCATGGGGCAAAACACCCACAAGTTCAACAATACCTATAAATAAGCACTGTCTCAAAAAAGATGCCAACAACCACAAATATTCAGACCAGACACACAACACTGCTTTTCTTCCTTAAAAGGACGTTTTAACACCCAACTAACCAAACCACTTTAGTGGGAAACACACAAACTGAAAACCACAAAAATGCAATTAAGCCTATAACTTTGAAAAAACAAAACAAGAAAGAAATAAAAACAGTAAAAGTGCAGACAAGTTCATGTTAAGACAAATGCTTGCTAACTATCACTTGTGGCCTTTATTTTCCTGACAAAACTAATCCACCTCAGTTCTCCTCACAAACTAACCAGCAGTCTTCAACCATAAAAAGAGCAACACCGAGTAAAGCAATGAAAGTCTGCATAACTCATTAGTGGATAGCAGGACTTATGTAGCACCCTGGGAAAGTTTGGAGTGCTGAGCCATCCTAATGTCTGCAGTGATAGACCTACTGCTTATGGAGGACAGACTCATTCCTACCAGATTAAGAGTTCCCACTGAGAAAAGAAATGCTCACCAGGATACAGCAATCACCTTTTGAACAGTGAAATGCAAAGCAAGACCAACTGCATGCAAAATGTCCAGAATTATGCCTCATAATTTTGGTCCGTTTCTTATACAATTGTGCTTTTGTGACAAAGCACTGGCAAATCATCAAGGACTGACATCAGAAAATAATGAGAAATGAGTTTCAGACTTCATACCCTTCAGAAAATTCATGCTGTTACTCTATCATTTTTCTAAGTTTGTAAGAGCTATATTTAAAAACAGTCCCTATTGTTGGGCCTTTGTCACCCCAGTATTTATGGCTTTGTCCAGATTTCTTGCTAAGAGGTTGAGAGGAATGCCAATTGGTATAATTTACTGGCCAGGAATGTCAACTTAGAACAAGTAACACTGGCATGCCGTATGTAGTTCATATCAAAACTGACCAAAGAAAAAAAGAATGATAGCATACTTGCTACCAAGTTACCACAGAAGAAATATACATTTTGGTTTATAAAGTTGATATGTATTTCAGTATGGAAGTTACAAGTTCTCTGAAGAGATCAAAATGAAAAAGCATAACAAATGCAAGTGCAATCGGTGCACTAAAGTCTACATTCCCCAAACTAGGAATACCTGATAATTTTATATTAGGAACAAGACAGACATGAAGGTAAACAGAATATGTGCAGAAGTAGGAATCCACACATAAAATAGTCAGTTCATACTATCTAAACACGAATGAATAGATTTCTCCACTTGGCCAAACAGTGAAACAAATCACATGGGAATGGGCATCAGCAGCTATGGACAACTGTCATCCTATAGGTCTGGAATACAGACGTCTTCCGAGGGCAGGGATACAGTAACTCAACAGCTCAGCTGTAGGTGGCACACCATTAATGGACAAAGGGCATCATCATGTCATCCACTTCCAAGCTGCGTTCTGTCAGTGAACATACATTAAGTGTAGCAATTCGCAGTTCATGTTTGGCAGGTTGGTTGGTTTTACGTCCAGCTTTCACTCAACAAAGCTATCCCAGGTAACTCAGGCTGGGCAACTAGACACCGGCCAGCCAGTAGCTTATTGACCCAGGGCTGCTGGGCTTTATGACGGGCACACACTGGCCAATAGGGGCATATATATATAAATATATATACACACACACACACACACACACACACACACACACACACACACACACACACACACATATACCCCTCCCATCATTAGCAGAGGCCCCTGGCGTGAGTCAGAGTAGGCCGGGTCCTCAACCCATTTATCACCGGTAACTACCCATGCCCATTTTTGGTGACATTAGTCAACATGACCAAATCACCTAGAGCCATATTTTACACCACTGAGTGGTTAGCCCTGCCAGAGAATGCAGTCTGTGATCCATTTTCTCCTATCTTGAAGATACTGAGCACCACAGGAGATGGCCAAAACGGTTGGTCTGTACAACACTTCCCCCTATAGGGCACCATGTAGAGTCTGTGCTGCTGTGCACAGCTCCATTCATTGGTGAGTTTGAGATGGAAACACTTGGCATGTTTTTTGGACATGGGAGAAACCCCAAAGAGACACAGGGAGAACATGCAAACTCCAAACAGACATTGGTCGGAGGTCAGACTCGAACCTTGTACCCTGTGCATGGGAGGCAAAGACCTTAACCATTAAGCCATCTGGTCTCTCATTTCAGCATCATGTATAGGCAAGTCAAGAATGCAATAAAGGAGAAAGATCAATGGGATACAGAAGAATCAGTATTATCAGAAGAAAAAGCATCACCTTTTTATTGACAGTTGGCAACTGTACAGTGCTGAAGACAATGGTTAGGATTCAAACAGCATACTACCACCAGACTATGTAGGCAATGCTACAGTGCCCAACAGCACAACAGAATATAATGTCATTCAGAGACAAGATAATGCCACATGTCTCAACACCTCACTAGCAGCTCGTTATCAAATCTCTGAATTTAGCACTGTGCAGTTCAATTCATGCTCCCCTTACTAACTCAGAAAACACGGTTGCATAGGCACCTCCAAACGCACGTGCGTACACAACATACACAAGCTGCAATCAGGCCTTCAAACAACTTCAAGAACTCACCCAAGAATTTCACCTCCACAGAAAATTAGTTCAAGTCCCCAACTATTTATGACCCCCATTGAAACAAATTAATTCAATTTAAAACAATTAGCACAAAAAATTACTCTCATCCAAAGAATACTCAACTAGAACTCATTCACACCAATCTCCTAGGTATAACTGTAGATGGACACCTCAAATTCAATAACCATATAAAATAACAAAAACTCACAAAAAAGTTTGGCACCCTATACAAGACTGAATCATACCTAACAGAGTGAAAGAAAATGTATAACTTCAACTTACTTCCTTCAAACTCTTACATGTCCACCCTGTTTTCACTAATTTACAAGCCACACAGTTACAACGACTTGAGCAACGCTACTATAACGTAGCCAAGCTCGCTACCAGCCTACCCAATAGGAAACATCACTGCCTTGCACTAAAGTAGTTACAATGGTAGGAACTGCCACACTACCTGACCTTGAACGAGTAATTGCCAACTGAAAAAAATTATTACCAAACCTGATGACTTCCCATCACTCATTGGCACCATTTGTCAATATACCACAAAAAGGCCAATGTGATCTACAAGCATCAGCTACACATAACCAAATTGAGGAACTCACCATGGGACCCTACATCAGTCTCTATATCACTCTAGCACAATGCACTCATCAGTCTTAATACAAACAAGATTGCACAGCGTGTTACGCACTTCTAAATCCTAGTCCTTATCATGAAGACATAAAAATGACAGATGCTGTTCAAATAAGGGCTGCTTTGGAACAAGGCTTTGAAGCCATTTAAAAGACATTATGCACAGTCTTGAGGAATAAGGGGGTGGGACATGGCAGTCTTGAGGAATGAGGGGGTAGGACATGACAGAATCAAGAGTCAAGTGGGGACCAACTTCCCCTGAGCAATAAACACGCATACATCAAAAGACAAAGTATGACACTTCGGGAGATATAAAAACATTTTTTTCAGAAAGAAAATGACAGTAAAATGGAGCAGCCTTCCTAAAAATGTTGCAATGAGAAATTCTTTGAAAATTCAAAACTGAATAAGACTTGCTGCAATTAACAGCTATAATACGTTTAAGTAACCACAGTTAAAACAAAAACACTGCAGTATTGCAAATAGATAATGCAGTGTGTGAGCTATGCAGGGGTTTACTGGCAAGTTCCCTGAACAGTAAACTAGCTGCCTTATCACTAAAATTACTGTTAAGGAACTGAACTGTTTTGGTTCGTCTGGGATTCTTCCACATTGTTGATACACATCTGTAGCACTGTTTCACTTTCCGATTACACCTTAACCTACACAGTGGCAAACTACAGCTATGTTACATAACAATTAGAAATTCCAGCAAAGAACTGTCACTTCTTATTGTAAATCCTGCATTAATAATGGGATGAAAAGGCATCTGGTTAGTCAAAATATACAACCTGCTTGATAAAGAAAAAAGGCAAACCATTTTAACATCAAGAGCTTGTAAAATCTAACTCAAGTAAGTAGAAGTCAAACAAAAACTGTTAAACAAAAAACTGCAACTGACCTAAAAGGTACCACAACAACAGCAATTTTCCTATAAGAACTGCAAGGCAACTAAATAAGAAATTCTACTGCACAGAACCATCTAAAGTTACACACACACACACACACACACACACACACACACACACACACACACACACACACACATATGCACTTTACATATAACAGTCATGCCAGATTAAGGAACACACACACACACAGCTACAGAGAAATAAGAACACTTGTGAGTTACATAGAGACACCCCTCTCGAACTGTGGTCTCTGTTCTGTAAAACAAATAAGTTCTTCATGTAAGAAGGCACTCATTTAAAAATGATACAAATATGCTTGCAAAATGAGTCCACTCTATAAAAGCAGTAAGCAGATAGATTCTGACAACAGTGGGCAAGTCTATATTTACCCACAGTAGGTCTCCAGGCATAGAGAAGTCCATCTTATAAATTAAATTTACTAATCTGGGCAAAAGAAAAGAGGTGGTATCAGATCTTGTGCACACAATACCAGTTTACTGATAGCACATTTATGTCACATGCAATCAAAAAATATATAAAAACATTTAAGAACCAAGTATACTCTCTGGAACCAAGTGCAGCTAAAATATTCAATGCACACCAACATTTTTTGTGGGTTTGTTTAACAGTTCAACTGAAATTATTTGATTACTTAGGTAGTGGGGGGATGCAAATAATCGGTGAAAAATTTGTTTGTTGGAATTCTGACTGTTTACAAACCATCCGTTGACTAAACACGTAAAAGTGGAACTCCCTTTCAGTTATGGATACAGTCAAAGAGAAATTCACTCCAGCTTTCAAAGAGCTATTATTTAACATACCGGTTTTGAAACCAATGGACTAGAAACAAACATCTAATGGCTTGTAAAAAGTTCACAGACCTAAATACATTTCAGAGATGTAAATAGTATGCACGGCACAGGACCGTTAAATCTAATCAAAGTGAGGGTACTGACACATACATTATATTGCATGGATTTACGCAAAGACCATCTTTAAGCCATGTCCCAGAAAGCTGACGATAGTACTTAAGACCACAGACTTTAAGATTCATTTAGAAGTCTGCAAAACTGTACAGAGCATAATATTTAGATACTGATATCCAAGTACCAAGGACATGCATAACCAAATGGAAATTAAGTGTTCAGTGTCTCTGTTCCCAACCTGAGAATGCATGAGAAGGCCATATTTTATGCAAATGCATCCATAGTAAACTTATAAAAAAAAAAAGTCTACCAAGGAAAAGAAGAGAGTGCATTTGTTTGAGAAAAATCAGGTCACTCCCTATTTAACTTCATCATCCACCCTTCCCTTTATCTGGAACCAAGCAAAACGACGATGCAGCTTGATATTTTGTGCAGAGATTGTATGCTTTGTATCTTCTTACTACACTCTAAACAAAATTATGTTGTATCACTTCTCAATAGCAAATACAGATATCACTGGTGATGATGTATGCAAATATTTGCTGGCCTATGGCCAGACCTCTCAACTGTACCTATATTTGGAGGTATAACTGTTTTCAGGCTCTGTTTACACTTTCTCACAATTTTCTGAATCCTCCTCATCACGTGATTTTTGAAGTAGTCTAGTACGCACAAATGAAACTACATGCCAATGTACAAGTAACAACCACAATTTAAAGAAAAAGGACAGACACATGTCTTACAATTCCCTTTTTCTGAAACAAACATTAAATAACCTTGTGTGGCAGAATACTGCTATACAGTAAAGTCTACAGATTGTATACGGTCTCTTTGATAATGTACTTATATTTTTCTTTATTTTTGTCACTCTGTTTTTTAAAAACATTTCTTAGTAGTATAGCACCCCTCATTCCTACTGAAGTGGGAAAAGTTATGGCCAATGGATATCTAGTTGTTATAAAATTTGAATACCAAGATTTTTAGCTCAATGTTCCTATTTTCAAAGACTGCAGTCTGAGAGAGATGCCTATGGCATATACACTTTACTTACGACAGCCAAGGAAGACAAGCACAAAAGAACATTTTTAGGCACACACACAAGGCAGAAGTATACAACTACTTACTATACAATAACACAATTCAAGTTTATAGTTTTAACAAGTGAAACAGCAGACAATGGTAATTAGACATACAGATGTCAAAAACAGGCAGCACATACACATTATTTTCATTACACTGAGATTGTGTGTTATATACATTACCATACCACTCAGCCTTTTATCTCAATAATTCTGGAGAGCACCAAATAATGGGGAGAGACAAAGGTCCAAAAATTAAAAACAGATTTTGAATACTGATCTTATAAACAGCAGCTTTTGCATCAACATGTATTTTCTAAACAATATGAAGCCTGAAACTCAAAACGTCTTGTCATTTATGGACTTCAATCCTCGCTGATTTGTTATAAAAGTGTGAATTTTATAAGGAACAGACTGAAAATATGAATCAAAAATCTGTGCATTCTGCACAACTGCAACAGTTGAGGGGTATGAATATTACTTTAGCACTGGTTAAAGCTTGCTACATAATAATAACCTTCATCTTAATTCAACAAGTACTTGTGATGCAGAAGTTAAAACATTCAAGGTCTGAGTTACCACCGTTTCTGTGGCAAGTTTGACTTCTCACAACTGACCATCACCTACTACCAGGTCTACTGACCGAACTAGCCTTCCTTAGACTACCCATCACTCAATTACCTGCCCTTTGCCTCATATTTTTGCCCTGTTGTTCAAAAAAAAGTTTGACTTTCTAGTAAATTTCTGTGGATATCCAGTCGGTCAGTAATGCCGGACATTAGACTTTCATACTGCTTTTTCTTCAGAAAATGCATGTTTATGCAAAACCTATTATTCTATTAACTAAAGAACTCAATTACAATAATACTTTAAAATTGTCCCTCATTTCATTTGGCTTTCTCCAGAATTCTTGATCAAAGAAGTTGTGAGTTTTGCTTAATTATACCTGATCCATATTGGGAACCAATGAAGACAGAGAGACATCCTAAGGCAGTCACACTGCTGCTAAGTAGAGCTCTCTGCTCCTGTATTCTTGTTCTCTACATACATACATACATCCCATTCCAAGGAAGGAATGCAACGGGCTCGCTGGTGTACCACCCCGTCTCCACTGTGACTCAGCCACAACCATGCACAGTTAAGAAAAATCCTGCCACTTATCCCTGGTCTCCACAACAGGTCAACCATGAAGTGAATGTATGTATGCCCCCCTCCCTTGATAGGCACACCCATCCTCCCTGCCTGTGCTGTCAAGCATTCGAGCGGCCAAGCTCCAGAAACATTAAGTGAACTCAGGTCACAAATGCAGTAGTCAGGGCTTTATCCATCTGTACCACTGGTGCAGGCTTCTGAGCTCCCAATTTGATGCTGGACCTAGGCTTGATCAGAGTTTCTATGCTATACTAGCAGAGGAATGGAGAGAAATGGTGGATGCTTTCCACAAAAAGGTTATGGAACAATAGCTGACAGAAGACCACGAAGGAAAACTATGCACATAAAATAATTTAACAGCATGTCTGCCTTCTTCTCAATAAAAAGCAAATAAACTTTACCCAGAAGGATACAGTAGTGTTTATTTCTGAGTGCCAACAGAATTAACCTAGTCATTTTATTTAGCAAGGCTTGTCAATTTGTTGGAACCATCCTGGCTTGCCAAAGCTGTATGCGTGGCTACACGGTTTGTCTATTCAGGGCCTGCACACAATTTGTAACTTGTATGTATTATAAACAAAAAATTATTTCATTAAACAGAACATTCTCCTCCATGTCTTCAGTGAAAGGAAATACAACTGAAGAAAGGTAAATGTAAGTTTCAATAAATCTGAATTATCCATAGCCCAAAGTAAAGATTTTAAACAGGGCATCTTGTGCCTTTACAGCAGTGGTATCCTCTGCGACATTTACCTGTTACTCCAAACAGTTTTGTTAATGTTGTAGAAGAGGTTTAGGTCCCGAGAGCGAGAATTTCTGATACAATTTTACTTCAGAATGTGAAAATTAGAGGATGCCACATATGCTAGACACAGACCACCTCTTAGCAATCTATCAAAGACTGAATACAGCATTAAGGCTTTGAGATGGTCCATGTAGGACATATTGTTTAGGCCTTGTATCCTTTTGCAAGATATCTCTGTGGATGTTCTAGGTGTTACATGTGCCTGGAGCGATACACACCAAAAGGGGCATTTAGTCAATGAATGGCCTAATGAAGGCTGAATAAAATGGGACAATGACATCCCTGGATTTAGAAGCAATCCCCTTGTTTATGAGCTGCGCAATATAGAAAGACTTCTTTACCACACTGGACTTACACTGGTCAAATGTTAGGTCACTGTCCACATAAGTTTACAAATCCTGAACTACTGGTTCAACTCTTAGGAGTGAATTGTCAATATGGTCATTTCCTGGAGAGTCAACTTTTCAAAGGAGACAATAATGCATTTTTTTGGCATTTAATTTTAGTCCACTAGTCTGGCACCAGTTACTGTTTGGACAAGCCTTCCTGTTGGATGGCTGAACCTTTTGGGGATTTGATCACTGCTCTTAGCTTGCAATCATCTGCATACTTAGCCCAAGGCCTAAACCCCTTTGGTACTGGCTTTTAAATCTGAGAAGTTGATAATGAACAGAAGAGGTCTCAGTACTGAACTCTGGAGGAGGACTCCATTGGCGATTGATCTCTTTGTGGAGGTAGCTTCCCCTATTTTGATCTCCCGTATCCTGTGAGACAGTTGGAAATCCAGTGGGTGAAGGGGTTTATTCCTAATTTATTAAGCTTTTCTACTATGCTTGAGTGAAGGACTGTGTCAAAGGCCGTGACCAGGTCAAGGTAGGTGGTATGTACCATTTTACCTTCATCCATTGCTATGATGACATTTTCAAAAAAGTCCACCAGGTTGAATAAGCGTGACTTGTCTTTGCCGAATCCAAACTGAGATGTTTACAGTGTTTGGAGGTTCCTTATGTCCTTATCGATTACCACAATAATTCTTTTCATGGCTTTTCATAGGAGGATGGTCAGACATATGGATCTGAAATTGCCTTGGTCCATGGAAGGTCCACCTTTATGCAGTGGAATAACTGCTGCTGCTGTCCATTCATTTGGTACAAAACGCATATGGAGACTAAGGTTATTAGGTGTGATCATGACTCATGCTATTCAAAAAGGATTCCCGGGATCTTGTCAGGACCCATTGCCACAGAATTTTTTGCTTTCGATAGCTATTTCAGGACTTGTGTAATTGCTGGTGGCAAGTCAGTTTCAGATATTTCATGCAACATAGACAGGAGATGAGAGGGATAAAATTTGAGATGAATTTATCAAACAGTTGGTCGGATACATCATCAGCTTTAATGAAGGTAGTCTTGTTTACAATCAGCTAAGTGCATTGCTGTGTTATGCTCTGCAGATTACAAATGTAAATAAAATGGCCTTGTGATTGTCCTTTGCTGGGTAGTTATTTTCACTTCAAACTTGGCTTTTGGCAGACTTAAGTACCCAAATTGCATACTTAATTTAATGAAGGCTCTATCATTTTGTTTTGTTCTTATATTTAGCCAATAATCTCTTTCTTCTGATGAGGTCTTTTCATTTAGATGAAAATGCTCAATAAAAGTTTTGTGGTGAATTAGTCTTGTATAGTCAGACTACAATATGAACAAGCTTTACAATACAACTGTGTGGGGGTTGTTTTTGCAATATACCCTTTGCTTGCTTCTACCTGCATCTATGCAGCTGTTTTACATGTTGGTATAGTTTAGTGGTGTACAATTCCACATATTCAGTAGTGTTAACGGAGTCTGGTGGGGATTTGAAGCTTAAAATGCATCACTTAGGAGTAGCTACTTTGTCTTGGAGGAATTTGTAAAGGTACCAGGGGCAGAAGTAGACTCTGGACTCAAAGGAGACAGACGGATTTATGGTTAGACCTAACAAGTGACAGAGATACTCAAAAGATGGTGCAAGACATCCCTATATTAATAAGAACAAGGTCTTAACAGGTTATTCCCCCAATGGGTACTCTTATCACCTATTCCAGGGCATTTACAGTCATAAAGTCTAGGAATCTCTGTACTTGTGCACAAATTGTGATACAGGTTTCCAAGTCTACAGCTGGAAGGTTTAGATCACACATGAAAATGGTATTGTGTTTAATTTTGCGCAACTCCATTTCTTGTAGATAGGCATTGTGGGTTTCTTGGGTAACACAGAGTTCTGATGATGACTTGGACTCTTGTTAATGATGCTGCTTAACCAGTCTTGATGTGGATATATTCTGAATGAAGACTGAGCCACCTCCACCTTTTTCCCCTGCTGCTCAGTGGCTGGTCTAAAACTGATGAAGGCATTATAGCCCTGAACAGCCAGAGTACTCTCAACTATTTTAAACTTTGTCTCAGTTGCTACACTGACATCTACTTCCCCAGGGCAAGAAAGGCTTGTAGGGAGTGGAGTTTTTTGTTTAGGCTCCTAGTGTTAATCAGTGACACTTTCAAATTTTCCTTTGCTTGTTTCATAATATTGATAGTTATATCTGTTTGGCAAAAAAGTCACTCTGGGGTGGACAATGTCTTTGCCATTATTCAAAAGCCTAGAAGGGAGAGGTGTAGGCCATCTCTGGTGAAGCAGCATGGTTGGTCAATATTTGTCAGCCTGGGAGGACATTATCAGACGTGCTTTGAATGACACCAAAAACTAAGCCATTAATTTTAGTAAATTATTTTTGCTCATACTAACCACCAAAGATAGAATGCAACTCAACGGTAGGCTTATATCTGCCTGAGACACAGTTTGAGAGCAGGTCTCTCGTCATACATTCCAAGTAGGTACATCTCAAATCACCAGCATCAACATGTACTAGGACAGTCATAGCAGTAGTTGTGAGGGCTTGAGTATGTGTGTCAACTGATGCATCCTGGCACAAGACAAACAATTAAGCAACTCTTTCCTGGCTCAGCCTGGTAAGCGGCACATCTGTTATGTCTTACAATGGAGTCACCTACAGCAAGAATGTTTGGTTTGGTGGATGCCTGCTTAAAAGGCTTAGACTGCATGACTGTAGAACTCCTCACACTATGGAGATGGTAAAATTAAAAGGCGGACAGCGTTGCTGAGGGTGCTTTGTGCCTGTGCTGCATTTTAGAGATCTTTAAGGTTTTGACAAGTTAATCATTTGAACCTCAGTAGATTATGTGCATCACAGTAGTGGTGATGAGGTATGGTGAACTTCTGATGATCCTAATGTCACAGCTGTCAGTGTGAGTTTTTAGACTCCAATGCCATTATATATGTGCATCTCTTGTATGCTGTGTTATGCTGTCTGAGTAAAAGGTGACCATCAGAAAGCATGAAACAATCTGGAGGAATGAGGTTTAGAAGGAGGAAGGCGTTAAATGAGTTATGTAATGTTTCACATTGAAAACAACTGGGTAGATTATAAGTGATGTATAATGTTTGCAATTGGGACTGTGTCAGTATGGTTTGTGATGTAAAATGCTTGCAACAAGGATTGTCGGTGTGGTTTGTTTTCATTTATATAAATCTATGATTATCAAACCATCACTTATGACACAAGTAAAGATGTTTCTTGTTTAAAAAAGGGAGCAGGAATTGAATAATTTATGGAATGTTGCTTAGGTTATATGATATATCGCAATATATGTGAAACATACTGTTTGTAAATTTTAGCTTAATACAGTTGAATTACTTTTATATAAATGTAAATATGTCTATGTCACAAATGATAATTCAATAAAAATGCATTTTATGTTATTAAAAAAAGGAAGAAAGAAAGCATGAAACAACTGTTACATTGTCTCAAGACATCCATCTTAATCAGGCTTGCTACAGAAGTTGATACAAGTGCTGGCCCTTGGCTTAGACAGGAA
>NC_056729.1:78674016-78676516 GCF_019279795.1 Protopterus annectens | reverse complement strand
GGGTAAGTTTGGTGGGTTGGAAGATTAGTAATTTTGTTTTGTTTGGGTTGAGTATTAGTTGGGCATCGGATAACCACGTTTCAATAGAAGAAAATGCTTCCTGTGTGACTTTTTGCAGTTCTGGTAGGGAGTGGGCTGTGCAGATGATAGTTGAGTCATCTGCGTATTGTATGAGTGTGCCATGTGTTGTGGCTGAGGCTAGATTACTGGTGAAAATAGAGAAGAGTAGGGGTCCAAGGATGGACCCTTGGGGAACTCCTATGGAGACTGGTAGTTGGGGGTGATAGGTTGTCCTGCCAAACAACTGCTTGTTGGCGGTCAGATAGGTAACTCTGAAACCAGCTGATGACTGGTTGAGAGAAGGATAGGTTATTGAGAAGAGAGATGAGTTGTTTGTGTGGGACCATGTCAAAAGCTTTAGAGAGGTCTAGGAAGGTAGCTGAGGAGAGATATCCTGCATTTTTATTTTGTAGAATAGTGTTAGAGAAAGACAGTAAGGCAGTGGTGGTGCTATGGTTATGTCGGAAACCGTGTTGTGTGTTCGAGAGGAGGTTGTTATCAAGGAGGTGATCTGAGTCTTGAGAATGAATGCATCTCTCTAGTATTTTGGAGAGTGGCGAGAGAATAGCTATGGAGTGATAATTGGTTAGATCTGTGGAGGGGCCTCCTTTGTGTAGGGGAATTGTGTGAGACTTTCCATATTGTAGGAACATAACTTTCTGACAGAGATCTGTTAAGAGTGATACGGGGTAGGCTAGAGCGTCAGCTGCAAGTTGAATGTATTCACCTGAAGGTTGGCTGCTGCTAATCTGGTGGTTTTAAGTTTAGTTAGTAGTCTTTTTATTTTGGAGGTAGGAACAGGAGAGAAAGAGGAGCTAGTTGGGAGATTGTTAGTTCTAGTTCATGGTGTGGGTTTATGGGGGGGTTGTGTTGTCTAGCTAGTGATAGTATGGTTTGTGTGAAGTGATTGTTGAAAGAGGTAGCAATATTTTCGGAGGAGTAAGTTAAGTTAGGAGTGGGTGTACTTACTTTACCTGGATGGAGGATGGAGTTTATTGAGGACCAGAATCTTTTGGGGTTATGTTGGGAGGAGGTAAGGGCAGACTGGTAGTATTGGATTATGTCCTGTTTTATAAGCTTTTTGGTTCTATTGCGTAGTTCTAGGAATTTTTGCCTATTAGAGGGGGTTTTGTTTTTTGTGCCAGTTGTCCCACGCTTTATCCCTGTTTTTCATTTCAGACTTCGTGTTTTTTTGTAGCCATGGGGATTATTGGGCTCTAGTTCAGGAACGTCTTATGGGGGCGTGGTAATTAAGGATGCTTAGGAATGTTTTATTAAAGTAGTCAACTGCGTCATCTAGTCTGAGGTATTTTAGAGGTTGCCAGTTACAGTATTTTTGGGATGAGCTGAATGAGAGGGAGTTGAAGTTAGCTTTTTGCATATTTGATGGTAGATGATGGGTTTTGCCTTATAAAGGTGTTTTCTTAGTAAGAAGGTTGGGGAGTGATCACTGAGGCTGTCAGATAAGCAGCCTGCTATATATGACAGGGGGCTCTTATTGACTAGAATCCAATCAAGGGTAGTGTGTTTGTTGGAGTTATTTATCCTAGTAGATGACTGGACTAGTTGGGTGAAGCCATGAAGATTTACATGATGGGTTGGGTGGCTGCTAGAGCAGGATTGCCAGTCAGTGTTGACGTCTCCTAGAATTAAAGTTTCTTGGGGTAGGTGGTGGGTAGTCCAGCTGAGGAGGTTTTCAAGTGGAGGGATGTTGTTGCCAGGTGGGAAGTAGCAACCTATTATGTTTAGGGTTTTATTTTTGGTTTATTTGAAGGTTAGTATATATTATTTCTTCCTTACCTATTTGGGGAGCTGTTAACTTTAAGATCTGGATGTCTAGATGCTGCTTAAATATTATAGCTATACCACCTCCTTTTTTGTTTAGTCAGTCTACTCTTAGTATATTGTAACCAGTAGGGAGGATTTGCTCATTAGTAATGTGTGGTTTTAACCATGTTTCTGTAAGGATCACTACATCAGGGGAGTAGAAGTCTATGGTGGCATGGAATTCATGCACCTTATTGCATATACTTCTAATATTTAGGCTTATCAGAAGGAGGTTGGTTGACTTTCTATTGGCTGTGATTTGGGACATGTGGTTTGTAGTCTGATTATGAGGGGAGGGGTTGGAGATAGAGGGACCAAGATTAGGATGGATGTCTCCACTGAGTGCTAGGTTGGATATGGATTAGATTATAAGTTTCATCAATGTCTGTATATGCTTGCTTATAAGGGAAATTTTTTGATTGTGTTCTGTGGGCAATAGGTATGGTGGTAGGGTTATGTTAGGTTGTGGGGTTGTTTTTAGTTTAGGTATTGTGGTATTTGCTCTATATAGAGGGTGTACTGGGAAGGTTGTTGACCTGATGAGAGAGTAGTAGAGTAGAGGTGGGATATGAGTGGTGGTGTGTGTGGTGGTACAGTGGTAATGGTTGAGTGC